>NC_057814.1:437975729-437996058 GCF_018294505.1 Triticum aestivum
CCTCGCCGACCCCCGCCGGAGCCTCAAGCCGCCCCGCCGGAGCCCGTCCCGACGAGGTACCGAGCCGCCGCCGCCGCTTGCCGGTTTTTCTAAAAAAAACCCGTTCGTTTTTTTCTCTAAACCCTAGATCGGTTTATTTTTTTCTTCGTTTTATTATTTAGTGAACGTTCACCGATCCATTCGTTTTAATGAACGTGTTCGTCGGATTTTCGCTGTTAACGAACGTTCGTTCGTTTAACCGTTCGTCAGTTTTCTTTTCCGTCGGATTTTTCCGCGATTATTCCAGATCTCGATTTCAGATCAGATCTTCGTTTTCGTTTAACTTTTCGCTCGTTTATCGGAATCAGGCAATTCAAGCGCCTAGAGTTTCGTCTCGAAATTCTCTTTACGTTTCACCTACTCAAACAAGTTTTCGCTACTGTAAAATTTGACCTAGATCCAGATTAGTAAACGAAGCTTGTTTCTTTCGCCGTTTTACTTTCGTTGCTTTGTTCGAGTTGATTCTTTTTGCAAACCGGAGTTCTTAAGTTGAACTTTCTGGTTGGATCTTTCATTCGAGTTTTACCTGTGCATTAGATGAGTACTTATTGTTTGCTTGTTTGTTTGCGATAGAGTACTCGGAGTACGCCGCTTGTTACTTCGAATCTCTAGGTTTCGCGGATCATCAGCAAGGCAAGTAACACTTTGATCATACTTTTCCATACCCAGTTTTATTTGCACTAGATCAATCCTCAAACATTGCATGGTTAGGATCTAATTAAACTGTGGGTATTGGGATGTAGTTGAGGTAGTACCTATTACCTGTGTTATTTATCAAACCCTTGGGAGTTACTTCTACGTTTGCTATTATATTGCCATGCTATGCTCATAGACGTGGATTGGGTTTGAGAGATATTCATGACAGATGTGAGATTGTTAATTAATGGTTTACTTAAGGTGGCAACTAAAACTCACATCTGGGTGGATTGAGGCACCTGGGGAACCCAGTGCTGCCTGTTTTTTTTTGGATATCCCGGGGTACCCGTGTGATCATCCTATGGACCGCCACCCAGGCTAAAAGGGATCATGAGATTTTTCATGCTAGAAACTTCCGTGTGCAGCCACAAGCTATTATGGGCTCTAGCATAGTTGATTAAGTTGTGTGAGCTCTTGAAGAGGTAGACTAGCAGATGTAGGGGATGTAGGTGGTACGGTCTACCCGAAGTAGAGAGTTAACGCTTCTGAAAGACTGTGTATCGGTCATCTGTTTCTCAAACATCATGCAGTGCGAGAATCAAGCGGAGGCGATCGAGTCTTGTGGGGAAAAGTGCGCAAACCTCTGCAGAGTGTACAAACTAATCATGGTTAGCCGTGTCCCCGGTTATGGACATCTTGAGTATCTAGTATCTGGATTATCATGTGAATCTCATCACCATGTTACTTTAATTAATTTTGTTGGGTTAATGATGACACTTAATTGGGATTGAGTTGGAGGTACCTTCTCAATGTTTAACAACCACCATGATAGTTAAACATAACTTATTCCTTTGTAGTAGGGAAAAATTTGCTTTTCGCAAAACTGTAACCATAGAGCTTTCCACCAGCCATATATGCATGTAGTATAGCATGATGATGTTCATTATTCTCTATGTGTTATATTGCCAGCATATTCCATGTGCTGACCCCTTTTCGGGCTGCAACGTTTCATGTTGCAGACTTTTGAGACGACGAGTAAGGTGCCTTAGGTCGTGGTCTTATACTCAGTGATGCCGTTGGAGTTGATGGACTCGCTTATCTTCGAAGCCTTCCGCTGTTATCGTTTTTAGATGGCCTTAAGCCATATTTATCATACTTATTCTCTTTTGAGATATTCGTTGTAATAAGTGTGTGATTGCTACTCTGTTATAAATCCTCCATTTGTACTATGCGTGTCAGCACTACTGATCCAGGGATGACACTGGTGCACAGCATCACAGACTGTTTGAGGTCTGGTCGCTACACTAATGGTATCTACGGGGTCATCATTCTGTATATGAAGTTAAACCGCCCAATCTGGTATTAAAAATGTACAAGTAAAGGAAGAAACAAGTTTCACATCTTGCCAGGGTAATTTCAGATCTACCGCGCGTTGGAAAAACAAAATATATTCTGACCTAATTTCCAGCGTGTTAAAGGTTCACCAAGTTCAGATGAGTTGGATATCAAGCAGGTGCCTTAACGAGAAGAAAGGATTCTAAACTACAAAAGGCGCTGAAAATAGTCAAATCTAACCGGCCATTGGTGCTACCGAAGGAAGAACAGCTTCAAGCTATGAAGAACACTGAACCCTAATGGCGGATCTAGGGCGAGAAGAAGAGGGACTTACTGGTGCAGGAGGAAGCAGCGGAGGATCACCGCTTTTCTCTGGTACGATCAGGTTGATGCAGCGGCCTTTGTCGAAGCAGAGACGAAGGACGACGGCGGCGGCATAGCGCAAGGTTCGGTTGGCGCGAGGAAGACGACGACGCGAAGAGGCACGAAGGGGAAAAATGGAAAGACCCCCTGGCCCTATTTATAAGGGCAGAAAGATAAGCGTCAGGCACGAAAATTGAGGAGCCTAAATTTTGGATATGAGGCGGAGCTGTCGCCTCGATTGTCAGAGGCTCGTTAATGAAGATGGATTATACACAGTTTTAAATAACAGGTGATGTCACGGCGGTTTACCATGATCCTAGAAGATGATGTCACGGCGGTTTACAAGATCATGTGAAGATGTTGAAGAAGAAAATTTCTTAAGAATTCAGGATTGACGTGAACCAGTTCAAATCAATCTGGGGCCTAATGTTGGGGATATTACCACTTGGTGTAAACCGTCCAGGAGAGGCCGGGTTAACCCATAAGTAGTTCATCTGTATCTGAAGTCCATGAAGACAGACGGTGACGCTTTTATGGAGGCCCAAGGACCAAAGCCGGTTTAAGGCCCGTAGACATAAACCGGCATTGATATGTAAACTTGTGTTGTAAGATAGAAGTAGCAGAGACCGAGCCGGACACAATTATGAGCCGGCCTCGGGATTCTGCAAACCGACGGGCGTCAACCCATGTATATAAGGGGACGACCCGTCGACGGTTCAAGGACAACAGACAACAACTCGAGACTCAGGCAAGCGTATTCGCTCCCTGGTCATCGAAACCCCAGCAATTCCATCACAATAAGACGTAGGCTTCTACCTTCATCGTAAGGGGCCGAACTAGTATAAAACTCTCTTGCGTCCCTTGTCCGCTTTAACCCCTTTAAGTTAACCCGTAGCGATGGCTCCATGACTAAGTCCTTTCTCTAGGACATCTGCCGTGAGAAAACCACGACAGAGATGGAATTTTACGTAACCACGGATATGCATGTCTATGTCTGTGTGTGCGCGCGACGACTCTCGCGACCTGGAAGCGGGGGCGTGTTTTTGATCGAGTAATCTTTCTTGGTCAGTTTTCGTTTCTTTCTTCCGGGAACGCGTGTATTATATTTAAAACCACTGCTATGGAGAGATTTTTTACTCCATTGCATATATAGCCGCTTGTTTTATATGGTTTCTCGCGTCTTGCTCTCTCATCCTCTCCATATCAAAACAAGATGACAGTGTCCACTCTATCTCTCTCCTCACTGGTGGTCACAGATCCGGCCGAATCCCGTCCGCTGCGGGAGGTGAGGAGGTGCAGCGTTGACGTTGTCGCCATCGGCGATGGAGGAAGCTGATGCGCACAGTCCTCTCGGAGCCGGCGCTTGCGCGGACGAAGGTCCTCCGTGCCCTTGTTCGCTCCCGTCGTGTGGGCAGATCCCGCCCGCCCACCTAACTGACATCTCGCCCAACTGAGGTATAACTTCTTGTACCGGTCCAGCTCCCCAGGTTGCTGCATGCGGGTCTTCTTGTACTAGGGTTCGTTGGCTGGTCCAACATCACCTACTATTATAGAGGAAATGCCACTCGAAAAGTTGTCCTGATTTATGCCTCGGTGGAGGTATACATGTTGTTTCGACAAAAAGTACATGGTGGTTGTGTGGTCATTGTCCATATGCTCCTATTGCTGCTGCTAATCTAATACTATCACTGGTTAAATGAAAAAATGCTTTTTTCTCTCGGGTATCCTGGTTTAGTTCCCATCAAGATAATCATGATGCTTCTGTTTGTTGGTGTACTTTTCATTATTTCTTATTGACAATTCAGATGTCGTTGTTAATCTTGTACCACTACCAAAACAAAGTAACAACACTATATCCCTTTTTTATATTTTTGCAAACAGCGATGCGTATCTCCATATCCGGGCATGTCTTCCTCAATTTGAGTGGAACTACACAAATTGGATGGCCATTGTTGTTCCACCTCACTATCCTCTGCCACGTGGTTCTTCCTTCCTAGAGCTTGATTAATGAGAAGAAACATACCACGGTGAGGATTTGTCGAACTTCATAGGTGCCTCACCAAAACTTGATGCCAAATGGATGATGCATCACCACGATGACCTATCGATGCTCATGGTTGCGCCTCATGGTTGCGTCGACTAGTGAAGCTGATAGATTTTCGACGAACAACAAGCTGTCTTCCATCGGTGTTCTTTGCTTGGTTGCGTTGGAGACGCAGCCGTCTTTCTCGTTGGTGCAATTTTATCACACAATTGTCTATGAACCAAATGTTTCCTCGAAGAAGGATCGACGTTGGTACTATGAGCATAAGTTTTGTATTGATTTCTAAGCTTTCTCACAACTTTGTCTTCAGCTCCCCTGTAATTTTATTTGTCCAGCTATTAACTTTGATTAAAAAAATGGTGTGGACTAAAAACCCGGATGAACGTAGTAGCCCTCCATTTTTATTTACTCCGCATATTAGATTTGACTGAAGTCAAACTTTGTAAAGTTTGACCAAGTTTAGGCCGAACACAACAAGCCATAATTATTGAGAGAGGGCAAACCGTACATACTCTCAAACCTTTTCGATAATTGAAATTAAAATTCTTTATTTGTACACACTCTCACATGTTTCCGATAATTTGGCGCATGTGTGGTTGTTCACTTAAGGGAGGGTAGTGTGCCGCACCTGAAGGACAGGAAGTGCGACCAGGACGCGTGGATCGTTAGTTCATCGGAAGTAGTAGTTTTCTTCACTGGTACGTTAAATAAAGA
This sequence comes from Triticum aestivum, assembly GCF_018294505.1. NCBI lineage: Eukaryota > Viridiplantae > Streptophyta > Magnoliopsida > Poales > Poaceae > Triticum > Triticum aestivum. Next base: position 437,980,861 of record NC_057814.1, read on the forward strand.
GTTTCATTTCATACTTACACAATTTAAAACAATTGTTTTGGAGAGAATAAGAAAACCACTCCACTATATATTAGTAGTATACACGAGTACTATATGGACGCAACTTCATTGACTTAGTGCACCTGCCTTTGGGTGTATGACAGGTGGGCCCAAAATGTGGCTAGCCCACCTATCATACAGCCAAGGGCACGTGCAGTTAAGGCACCGGAGCTCAGTCCGTAATACAGTATATATGTAGTACACTATATAAGTTGGAGCCTCAGCGCTTGTTCGCTAGGGTTTGCACTCTCCACACTCTCGCCGCACTACATATATATGGAACCCATATATATACACGCCGGAGGCTCAGCGTTACTTTGCTAGGGTTTGCTATATTCACAGTCTCTCACCCTCTTCACCAGATCTAAACAAGACTGCGTTGGCCTCTGTCTCTCTCTCTCCCCCTCACAGCTGGTGAAGGAGGCGTCCGGATCCCGTCGCACCGGGAAGGGGAGGAGGTGCAGCGTTCACTCTATCGCCTTCGGCGAGGGAGGCAATCCATTGTCTACTACGCTATTCTCTTTCACCCAGCGCCAGTGCGGGAGGGCCACCGACCCCTTCTTCCTCGCTGCCGTATGTAGTGTGGGCAGATCCGGCCTCCCGCCGCACGCCTTGCCACATCCCAACGACCCTAAGGTATAAGTTTCTTTGAAACCGTCATTGCTCTAGCTGCATGCGGATCTTTTTCGATTATGTAGTCGAATCCAGGTCTTGGTTCAAAGAGGAAAGAAGGGTGCGGTGGGGTGGAGCATGAATCTAGGACGTGGTTCAATGAGGAAAGGAGGGAGGCAAAGTAGAATAGACTGGCTATCCAGCCGCTTTGTTGGTCAAAAAGGGAAAAAGGGGGTAACCCAGTACACACATCTGTAAGGAACCGATCTCTTTGTTGAATAGGGAAAGGAACTGGGGGTCGGGTAGTTTGTGCAGGACTAGATTTGCTGCCCTCACATAGGAAAAAGGTTCAAAGAGAACAAATATGGGACCAACACAAATATGCTGCTTGGCTACATACTCTGCATCACCCATTTATACGTGTGGACGCACATGGTGCTGGCATGTCCCATGTCCCACGTCCCATACAACTATTTTGCTGTTGTTAATCTAAGAATGCTGTTGGAAAATTGAAGCAATGCCACTGTTAAAAGTAAATTACATTCGTAACGAATGTTGTTTTAAGAGAATGTCTCTGTAAATATGAATCAATGCAACTGTTTTAGAAATACTACTGTCCTACTTTGTTTTCCATCAAGATAAGTTAGATGCTTCCTTTTGTCATCGTTTGTTTCATCCTCCTTCATTGGCCAGTAATTGTTTCCTTTTTTGCCTCTGTTAAAACAGGGATATCTATTCAACTTGTTGCTATAGCAAACTTAAATGTCACGCGGCGACTTTGCTTGATTTCAGTGCAACTGCACAAAATGAGATTGGATTTCCTATTCGTGTTGGCAGATTCATAGGTGATCATATGTGCGTCATGACAGGTTGGTACTTGCCTTCATCCACATGATCGTGCAGTGTGTTTTGAGATGCTGTGATACTTGTATTGGTACTGTTTTAAATAAATGTTGAATTGAAGCTATTGTATTGCTCTCTTTTCCCATTAAGTAGTGAACAAAAATGGTACCAACCCAGGCATGATGCTTGTTGCTTTGTTACAACAAACTCTGCATCACCCCCTTTATAAGTAGATGGACGCACATGGTGTTGTTGCGCCCACTCTCCCCTGGAACTGTTTATGCTTTTTCTTAATCTAATGTCGCTAGTAAAATTAAGCAATGCCACTCTTAGAATTAACTACTGAACTGTTTTAAGAGAATTTCTCTGTTAATACGAATCAATGCAACCGTTTTAGAAATGCTACTGTCCTATACTTTGTTTTCCATCAAGATAAGGTAGATGCTTCTTTTTGTGGCCGCATGTTTCATTCTCCTTTATTGGGCAGTAATTGTTTCCTTTTTTGCCTCTGTTAAAACAGGGATATCTATTCAACTTGTTGCTATATCAAACTTAAATGTCACACCGGCAACTTTGCTTGATTTCAGTGCAACTGCACAAAACGAGATTGGATTTCCTATTCATGTTGGTAGATTCGTATTTTATGTTGGTTGTCTCATGAAAGGTCAGTATAGGCCTTCATCCACATGATTGTGCAGTGTGCTTTGAGATGTTGTGCTACTTGTATTGGTACTGTTTTAAATAAATGTTGAATTGAAGCTATTGTATTGCTGTCTTTTACCATTATGTAGTGAACAAAGATGGGACCAACCCAGACATGATGCTTGTTGCTTTGTTACAAAAAACTCTGCATCACCCCCTTTATAAGTAGATGGAAGCACATGTGTTGTTGCGCCTACTCTCCCCTGGAACTGTTTATGCTTTTTGTTAATCTAATGCCGCTGGTAAAATTAAGCAATGCCACTCTCAGAATTAACTATTGAATCTTAGTTCAAAACTGCAACACTTGTTAGGGATTGGTGAGATTACCATTTTTGTGGCCGCATGTTTCATCCTCCTTTATTGGCCAGTAATTGATTCCTTTTTTGCCTCTGTTAAAACAGGGATATCTATTCAACTTGTTGCTATTACGACATTTTGCTTCGCTACACGAAACACATATGTTTTAAGAGTGTTTTGTGCAGTTCAACTTGAATGTCACACTAGCGACTTTGCTTAATTTTGGTGGAACTGCACAAAAGGAGATCATGTATTTTCATATATGTATTGGGATTTCTTTCAAGTCCTCCTCGCAAGTTGTTTCAAATCTTGGTCAAGAAAGGTCAGTATCGAATTTCATCCACATGATGCTGCAGTGTGCTTTGAGATGTTTTGCTACTTGTATTGGTACTATTTTCGATAAATGTTGAATTGAAGCTATTGAACTGCTGTCTTTTACCATTAAGTGGGCAAAAATTGTTCCAACCCATGATGCTTGTTTCTTTGTTACAACAAAACTCTGCATCGCCCCCTTTATAAGTAGATTGAAGCACATGTTGTTTTTGTCGGCGTTCTAGGAACGGGGATCCCCAGACTTGCCTGCCTGCGGCCCACGGCGTGGCTCTGCTAGCGGCCCCGTACGGCCCATCTTCACAAGCAAGCACTCAAGACCCTCGTGAGGGGGCCAAGCCTCGCGAGGCGGACGACCAAAGACCTCCTCGGGAGTGGCTTCACCAGGCTGGCTCGCGAGGGGCGGAGAGATCAAGGCAAGGGGTACCTCGCGAGGTTGCCGTGACGCAAGCCATGACGACCAAGGCCAGGCGGGTGCTAGGCGGGCGCCAGCGATCGCAGTGTCCTCATTTCCTCTTTGGTGCTAAGGAGACAAGCGCAGGCGAGGAGTACCGAGGCATCAGGCAAAGGTTTCCATATCGGTGCAACAAGACCAAGACCAGCAGGACGGAGGGCACCGTGGAGCCGAAGACGGCGTCACCACCAGAGCCTTTGGCAGGCAAGGACCACCTTTAGTAAGGATAGCTTGTACTAGCTGTCCCCTTTCAAATTGGCCGTTGTGGCATCCCTTCCATCTCAATATTTGGGAAGAGGACCAGGGCCTCCATAAATAGGACTGGCCACCATCGTAGGAGGCAACTCAGATTGGGCAATCCTCACCCACACACATTCACCAAGCACAAGAACACCTCTCCTCAGGAGGTTGTTCTTCCCTTGTACTATTCATCCTCAGCCCAAGAGGCAATCCACCACCACCGCACGGGAGTGGGGTATTACACCGCAACGGTGGCCCGAACCAGTATAAACCTTGTGTCCCTTGTGTTGTGAGTTCATCGAGCTAGCCTTTGAGATCGCGGTGAGGCTGAGGGCATGATTAGGTAGGGGAGATCTTCGCGCGCACCCAAGTGTTCGAACCTTAAGGGTTTTGCCGGAACCTGAAATCTGACATTTGGCGTGCTAGGTAGTGGTGCGCCAGAGCTTTCCTTCCGTCGATCCACACTCCACCATCTTCGCGCCCATTCCCCATGGCTGGCGTTGCTCTTCCGGCCGGATCTGCGAATGCCCAGGGCGGCGCCTAGGGGCTCCGAGCCGTTACTCCCGCCTTGCGGTAGGTACAGTGCCTGCCCAAATTCAAGCCGGAGATGCCACCGCGCTACGACGGCGCGGCAGACCCGTCGGCTTTCCTGCTGGCATACGAGGAGGCCGTCCTTAAGGCCGGGGGCGACGACAAGGTCATGGCCAACTGGCTCCCCATGGCCCTCACGGGAGCGCCGCGCGCCTGGCTGCTCACCCTCCCAGGATCTTCCGTGGTGTCTTGGGAGGAGTTGCACGACCTCTTCACCGCCCGCTTTGCGGCACCGCCGCCCCTTGCTGTCGCGGCCCTCCTCGGCGGCTCGCAAGCACCGCCCTCGGATCATCACATCAAGCCGTTCCTTCGCCAGATCGGCACCGCTTCCAAGCGCTCGGGGGCTCCCCCAAGTTGGGCGACGCCCGAGGCCGACCTCACCTTCGACTCGGGGGATCATCCCGTCACCACCATCTGCTCAGGTGTGATCCCAATGCTTTGCACGCCCACCATCTGCAACGTGTCCGTCACCAAGACACTCATCGACGGCGGCGGCTGCCTCAACGTGCTCTCCGTGGAAGCCTTCAGCCTTCTTCACGTATCGCTCGAGCGGCTCCGCCCCAGCAAGCCTTTCTAAGGGGTCGGCGGAGGCTCTTCCCACTCCCTGGGGCGTATCCGCCTCCCCGTAACCTTTGGCATGCGCGACAACTACCGCACCAAGCTGATCGACTTCAACGTCGCCCGCATCGGCCTCCCGTACAAAGCCATCCTCGGGTACCCGGCTCTAGCTCAGTTCATGGCGGCGACCCATCCAGGTTTCGGAGATTTTGCATTCATCGGACCGCATCAACGCTGACACCGCAGTTTTAACATTAGAAGGCAATTGCCAGTTTGAACCCCTGAAGTTGAAGTTGGGATGGCTCAAACGTCATTGTAATGACATGGGAACCCTCATGGCTGCACTGGTGAAGTATGCCGACTCTGATAGTACCAAGGATCCCCGAGTCTGACGATGATAAGACAGGGAAGGGAAAAAAGAGCGGCAATGCCAAGGGGCAGCACCACAACCCGGCGGGTCATGGAAACGGCGGCAAGCGTAAGGCGGACCACAGTTTAGACTTTGTGGCTAATACTAATACACATGACAAGGGCCAGCGGCGTAAGGGTAAACCGCCCCAGCGCGGTGGAAGGCCAAGTCCTAATCCGGACCGTTTGTCTTATCTGTTGAACCAGCCCTGTCCAAAGCAGGGACGAAGGAGGACCCGTCCACGCACCTCTGGAAAGATTGTTACATCATGCAAGAGTTCAAAAATTCTGATTCTTTCCGGTATGATCATGGACCAGGAGGTGGTTCGGGCCCCGGCTCTCATGGGCCGGGTTATGGCGGAGGAAATTCCGGTTCAGGCTTCCACGGTAATCAGGGTGGACATAACAATCAAAGTAATCAGGGTAACCAAGGTGGCTATAATCATAAGGGCAATCAGCAGCAGCAGCAGTCGGGTTACCAGAGCAACCCGAAACAGTTGAATAGCGGACAGTATGATGTCTTCACCACTAGCTTGGACAGGCGCGATCAGAAGCTTCGTAAAAGGGCGGTGAATGCCGTTGAACTGACGGTCCCCCGATACTTACGCTGGTCTGAACAGCCTATTGTGTGGAGTCGAGAGGATCATCCACCCCAGAGTGATAATTCGGGTCATCTGGCGTTGGTGGTGGCACCTCAGGTGGGAGGCTATAAGTTCACCAAGGTACTCATGGACGGAGGGAGTAGTATCAATATCCTTTATCATGAAACATTCCGTCGCATGGGGTTAACAGATAAAAATCTTAAACCGTCCAACACGGTGTTCCATTGTGTGGTGCCTGGTAAATCGACATATCCTATTGGTAAGATAGCCCTGGAGGTGGCTTTTGGAGATGAGCATGACTCAAGATCAGAAACTTTGACCTTTGAAGTGGTGAAAATCAAAAGCCCGTATCATGCCCTATTTGGACGGCCAGCTTATGCTTATGGCACGACCTTGTTATGTCTATCTGCAGCTCAAGATGCCGGGTCACAAGGGAACTATAACCATGCATGGGAGCCGCAAGATTGTTCTGGAGTGTGAAGAAGGTGATGCGGCTTATGCTGAGTCGGTTTGTGCAACAGAAGAGTTGAAGTTTTACAAGGACAATGTTGATCCAGCAGATATGACTTCGTTGAAGAAACCAACTACAGAGCATGATCCGGCCCTGAACTTTAAATTGGCTGATGAGACTAAGCTTGTTGACTTCCTGCCTGGCGATTCGTCCAAGCAGTTTAGCATTAGCGCTAACTTGGATCCGAAATAGGAAAGCGCGCTCATCGAGTTCATCCGTGAGAATCGGGACATCTTTGCATGGAAGCCTTCTGACATGCCAGGTGTACCGAGAGAACTCGCTGAGCACACTCTCAATGTTGATCCCAAGTATAAACCGGTCAAGCAGTTTCTCCGCCGGTTCAATGAAGAAAGACGCAAGGCTATTGGAGAAGAAGTAGCCAGACTCTTGACGGGTGGATTTATCGTTGAAGTATTCCATCCTGAGTGGTTGGCTAATCCGGTGCTGGTCCTCAAGAAGAATGGCACTTGGCGTATGTGTGTGGACTAGACAGATCTCAACAAAGCTTGTCCAGCAAATCCTTTTGCCCTTCCCCGTATTGATCAAATTATTGATGCTACGGCGGGTTGTGAGCGTTTAAGCTTTTTGGATGCATATTCTGGTTATCATCAGATCAAAATGGCAGTTAAGGACCAGGAGAAGACAGCCTTCATAACTCCCTTTGGATCCTTCTGCTATGTGTCCATGCCCTTTGGGCTCAAGGGTGCCCAGGCGACTTATCAACGGTGTGTGCAGAATTGTCTCCATAAACAGATCAGCCGCAATGTTCACGCCTATGTGGATGATATTGTGGTAAAATCAAGAAAGAAGGAGGCATTGATTGATGCTTGAAGGAAACCTTTGATAACCTGCGGGTTTATAAAATGATGCTTAATCCGGCCGAGTGTGTCTTTGGTGTACCTGCAGACAAGCTCTTGGGCTTTTTGGTGTCTAACAAGGGCATTGAAGCTAATCCGGAAAAGATCAAAGCCATCACCTCCTTGGCTAAACCGAAGTGTATCAATGATGTTCAACGCCTGGCAGGCCGGATTGCCGCGTTGAGCCGGTTTGTTAGTCGCCTTGGCGACAAGGCCATCCCTTTGTATCAGATGCTGAAGAAAACGGATAACTTCGTCTGGAGTGACGCCGCTAATGAAGCATTTGAGGACTTAAAGCGGCAGCTAGCTAATCCGCCGATTCTCGCTGCTCCGGTTGACAAAGAACCATTGTTGCTATATGTGGCAGCTAACGCTCGGGCTGTTAGTGTGGCTATTGTGGTGGAGTGCAAGGAGGCAGGAAAGGAATATCCGGTTTAGCGGCCGGTTTACTATATTAGTGAGGTACTTTTTGAGTCCAAGCAGAGGTACCCGCATTGGGAAAAATTGGTGTATGGGGTTTTCATGGCAAGCCGGAAGCTTAAGCAGTATTTCCAAGGTCATCCCATCATGGTAGTCAGCTCTGCTCCTTTGGGGGATATATTCCAGAACAGGGAAGCAATTGGCCGGATTGCTAAGTGGGCTATCGAGCTCGGGCCTCACGGGTTGAAATACATACCCCGAACGGCGATCAAATCTCAGGCACTTGTGGATTTCATCAATGATTGGACAGAATTACAAGCGCCAGAGGAGAAGCCGGATCATACTTATTGGACTATTCATTTTGATGGGTCCAGGCAATTGGAGGGCTCAGGGGCTGGAGTCGTATTAACTTCCCCACGAGGTGATAAGTTTTGTTATGTTCTCCGTTTAATGTTCCCTTGCACTAACAATGCAGCTGAATATGAGGCTTTACTCGATGGTCTTCGAATGGCTAAGGAGATGAACCTAAGCCGAGTTAAGTGCTTCGGTGACTCGGATCTGGTGGCTCAACAAGTGTCCGGCACATGGGATTCCAAGGACCCACTAATGGCAGCATATCGTCATGAGGTGGATATTGTTGCAGGTCACTTAAAAGGTTATCTGGTGGATCATGTGGACCGGCGGAAGAATGAAGCGGCGGACGCTTTAAGCCGCCTGGGTTCCCAACGTAAACCGGTTCCACCTAATGTCTTCCTGGATGTTTTGCATAACCCGCGTCAAGCTCCCTGGTGAAGAGGATTTGGTTGTTCCTGATCCGGAGGCTCAGTTGGTGGCGGCCCTTCATGTTATCCCGGATTGGACGGTTCCATATCTGGCGTATATGAACCGGGGCGAGTTACCAGAGGATGAAACTCTGGCCAGGCAGATAATCCGGCGGTCCAAGTCCATGACTATTATCAATGGAGAGTTACATCATTGCAGTGTGACAGGGGTGTTTCAAAGCTGTGTGTCTCCTGAGGAAGGCCGTGAAATTTTGCGAGAGATCCACGAAGGAGATTGTGGTCACCACGCCAGTTCAAAATCTTTGGTGGCCAAGGCGTTTCATCATAGTTTCTATTGGTTGACAGCTCATGCTGATGCCGAGGACTTGGTCAAAAGATGTGATGGCTGTCAGAAATTCTCAGAGACGCGCTCATGTACCGGCTCAAGAATTGAGGATGATTCCAATCACCTGGCCGTTTGCAACTTGGGGGCTGGATATGGTTGGGCCTTTCAAGAGGTCCAAGGACAAGAAGACCCACCTTTTGGTGGCGGTTGATAAGTTCACGGAGTGGGTCGAGGCAGAGCCAGTTAGTAAGTGTGACGCAGCCACGGCGGTCCAATTCATCAAAAAGGTGATCTTCCGGTTCGGCTTTCCACACAGCATTATAACAGACAATGGTACCAATCTGTCAAAAGGTGCCATGAAGGAGTTCTGTCAACGTGAGCACATCCGGCTTGACGTGTCATTAGTGGCTCACCCATAGTCTAATGGTCAAGCGGAGAGGGCGAATCAAGAGATCTTGAGAGGCATCAAACCCCGGCTTATGGTTCCTTTGCAACGGACGCCGGGTTGTTGGGTTGAGGAGTTACCTTCTGTGTTGTGGAGCATCAATACCACACCCAACAGATTGATAGGATACACACCATTTTTCATGGTTTATGGAGTGGAAGCAGTTCTTCCTAGTGACATCCGTCATGACTCGCCTCGTGTAGCGGCAACGAGAAGGCACGTGAGGAAGCTCTTGACCTGTTAGATGAGGAACGTGACATGGCGGCAGCCCGTTCGGCGATTTATCAGCAAGATCTGCGTCGTTATCATAGCCGCCGGGTTAGAACCAGAACCTTTCAAGAAGGCGATTTGGTGCTTCGACTCATCCAGGATCAGACGGACATGCACAAGCTATCACCCCGTTGGGAAGGACCCTTTGTGGTCAGCAAGAATCTGCACAACGGGTCATACTACCTAATCGATGTTCGAGAGCGCAAAGACTCACGTAAATCGGAGGAGGAGACCAACCGGCCGTGGAATATTGCTCATCTTCGGCCTTACTATACTTGAGCTATAGGCTCTGCTTATGTACATATTATCACAATGTATATATTATGATCAATATAATAAACCGGAACCTCGGCTAAAGCAGGGTATCTGTGGTTTTTCTTACATCCTGTGTGGTTACATGGAGCTTACAAAGCGGCGTCCGGTTTACCCCTTGATTTAGCTTCTCTAAGCTTTATATTGCATCACTTGGGGGCTTGGTCGTATCCGAACCATAGCTACACCTCTTGATCGGCGCAATGCCACAACATCACTTGGGGGCTTGGTCCAAACCATAGCTACACCTCTTGATCGGCGCAATGCCACAGCATCACTTGGGGGCTTGGTCGTACCCGAACCATAGCTACACCTCTTGATCGGCGCAATGCCACAACATCACTTGGGGGCTTGGTCGTACCCGAACCATAGCTACACCTCTTGATCGGCGCAATGCCATAGCATCACTTGGGGGCTTGGTCGTATCCGAACCACAGTCACACCTCTTGATCGGCTCAAAGCCACATCAATCCGAGGCCAAAGAGAGTGTTGTAAAACAACACCTCAAACATAGGCACCCACTGAGCACAGCTCACAATGTTGCTTGGGGATTCTTTGCTGTCGAATTTAGGGCCTGGCAGCCCATGAAAGGCCTCGACTACAACGGTTTTCATTTGCCTTTTGCTAAGTTTTCTTTGTTTTCATAAGATTTGTGATGTTTTTAAACCGTTGTTTATCAACCCGGTTAGGCTGTCAACTACAAGTTGTCAGTACACAATCAAATTATAATCCGGAGACTATCAGCCCGGTCTGGTTTTGACTCAAAGTCACCAGTATGGAATAATCCGGTGTTTATCACAGCCCGGAACGGTTTTCTGACAAACCGGTATCATATAACAGGAGTTACTTCTACTCCAGATTAGGGTTATTACCCTCACTACAAAGTTGGTCAGCCAACACTATGCCTAAAGGTCACAGGTATTATATATTTCCATATTTGGTTATCTTTTACAACCTTGGTTATAAACCGTGGTCATATATATATTTGGGTATCATGACCCACCCGGTGGTAAACCGTCAGGGCGCTTTAAGCTTCTTATCTGTAGGAACAACTTGAATAAATAGCTATGGATTATGAACATCATATCTTAAGCATGGCGGATTAACACACATCAGTTGCAGATAAATATGCACGAAGGCATAACAAACCAAGTTTTAACTGGCCTATTACAAGGCGTTTCAGTGCCCAAAGGGATAATTGTTTCTCAATAAGCATTGCAGCACGTGGAAGACTAAACCGGCCCCCGGATTATGATTGCTTATCAGCTTGACCTGACGGCTGCGGATCATCTTGCACCGCTTCATCTTCTTCGTCTCTACCCAGTGGCTGGAAGTCAACAGTTGTCCAGTCGATCCCAGTTAAAGCTTGGAACACAACTTTGTCGCTTATAAGGGTTGACGGTTCAATATCAGGGGCATAAGTGTGCTTACGGATTGGAGGGATCAGACGTTGCGCTTCCGGAATTGGTGCAGCAACCCGTCTGTTCTTGTCATCATAGCTTGCCTGATAGTATGAGAGATCAGCTTCTTCAGCCAATTGACAAGCCAGTGGACGTATTTCCCGGTTTATGGCGCGGGGATCCTCCTGGCCAAATTCTGATCCATCTTCCTTTAAGCTTGGGAAGCCTTTAGCCACGTCCACCGGATCAAGATCAGGCACCCACGCCTTTGCCCGGGTTAGAGCGGTCAGAGCTCCAGCCTTTGCAGCAGCTTTCTTTAGTTCTTCAACCCGGGCAGGCAGCATGGATAGCCTTTCTAAGGTGTCCTTGATCAATGTTGGTGGAGGTTTATTGTGTGAAGCGGTGCAGATGATCCGCTGCGCACCGGTATACAGGTGCTCTTTCAAAGTATAGGCCGCTTTCAATTTCTTCTATACGTCAGAGCCCAGATGGCTAATACGAGTTCCTGCATCATTATAAACGTCAGTAAACCAGCAACACATGGGAAGATATGTTGAAATTATAAAGCAAGGATGCTTACCAAACACAGCAGCGGTCATCGCATGTACTTGCCGCTTTACACCAGTCAGCTCGTCTACCACCGGTTTGAGAGCTGCCTCTGTGTCTTTAGCTCTTTTCTGCAAAGCGGATTTCTCTGTGTTCCAATCCGCCCGCTCCTTGTTGAAGTTCTCCTTTAGCTTTTCCATAGCGGCTAAGGCGCTCGTCAGCTCATCTTTTTCCTTGGAAGCTTCGGCCTGTTGGGACTTGATATTTTCTTGCAGATCGGCGATTTGAGATTCCTTTTTGCTCAGCTCAGCCTATAAAGAGACAGATATATAATGAGTTGACAGTACATATTTGAAGTACCAAGCATATAACAAGTTATGCCCTTAGTACTTGGAGGCTAATGCATATTTGCTCTTAATCAGAAATTTTTACAAGTCCCAAGCACAATACAAGTATTAAGCTTGGCACTTGGGGGCTAATGAGTATTTGCTCATACAATGCTGATATGGGCATTCTTCTACAAAGTCCCAGTTCATCTTTGTAAAGTTAATCGGCCCTTGGGGGCTACATCAGTGAAGTTAAGATGCATTGTTGCAAACATGAAATTGGTACTAAGTCCCGGTTTAAATTGGTATCTTAAACCGTCACTTGGGGGCTACTGGAGTTGATAAGCTGCAGTTAAATATAAGAGAGAAACACTTATGAAAGTTACCTCATATCGCTCCTTCATCATATTTACCAAACCGGCTTCATAGTCACGGCTGGTGTACAGACGGTTCAGGAAGCCAGAGTGAAGGTCTTGAGCATTCCGATGGGCATAATTTGACAAATCGGTGTTCCATTTACCCTTGCCAATTGCAGAGAGCTCATCTTCGGCAATATGCTTTGACAAAGCGACAGGATTGCCCGGAGCGGTATGGCCAGTGCCAGTAATCATAATGTCATCATCTTTGTCATCAACAGCCGTTACTGGGGTTGGCGGTTTGTCAATATTCTTAACTGGACTTGCCGGTTTATTGTCAGTTCGAACAGGGCTGGTTGGCATGTCAGCATGGCTTGTGGTGTCAACTTCTGCCTGCTCAGCAACGAAGTCATGATCTTGAGGCGGTGGGTCATTCAGTATGGCATCAATGTTGGTCTCTTCAGGATCTGGAGTTTTCTCCAGTTCAACAGCCACGTCTTCATCAGCCGGTTTATTCAACCGAGCTTTCTTGCTGGGTCTGGGCTTGGCGCTGAGAAAAATAAACATAAGGATCAGTACAGTATATCAAAATAGCAACATCAAGGATAACAACAAGTGCATAGCTCACCCAAGAACCGTTTTGAGGGGTGGAATTTTTGTGGCCGACGACTCGCCAGAAGATGAGTGAGAAGTACCCTGATAATTTGAATCAGACTGGTTAAGAGGCTGGCGGAAACAACCTGCTCTGGGGCATGAAGTATCAACGGGATAAGAGACCTCTGATCGGCGTGTCCGAACCAGACTGTTCGGTAAACCGGCGGAGGTAACTACCTGGCCGCTGTGCCGGGTTGTGCGGCGAGCCTCGTGCTGCTGTGTCTTCAAAAGAAAGTTTGGGTCCAAGTAAGCAAGGGGGTGAGAAAATTTTACTTTCCGGTTTGCTCGACGGATTTTCGATGTCGGCAGAGGATCTGAACCGGAGGAAAGAATGATTACCTCTACATCGTCAACATGACTGCCTTCAGCGTCGTCCTGATAATAATCATTGTCAATGAGGTGTACAAAAAATGAACCAAGAGAGTCAAGTTCTACCTCTGGTTCCGGATTACCCACATCGTCATTAGCTGGTAGGTCAGAGGATACAGTGGTCCTTCCCTTGGCAGGTTTTTTAACAACCTTGGTCTTTGAACGAACTGGCTTGACCGGTTTGTCTTGCGGCCTCGCCGGTTTGTCTTGTGATGGTTTCTTGTTCCAGAACGGATCATCACCCTGTCAGAAAATAATCACACTTTCAGAGAATATTTGGACAGAAAAAACTTCGAATAAAAAGATTATATGATTCTTACAGCTGGTGGTTTGTTGAAGGTGCAGAAAGGGAGTAGTCCAGTTTGGGCACAGACAGCCTCCGGTTCGTTCAGTATCTTTTTTACAACCTCAGTGACTTCTGCATCTGTAAGCTGAATGTCAATGTGCCGCTGAGCATCCTTCAAACTCCCCGTATACCCACACATCAAACCGGAGCGCCGGCTTAAGGGCAAAATACTCCAGCTTATCCAACAACGAGCAAGATCAACTCCTGTCAAACCGTTTTCCATGAAGGCTCTAAGCTTTGATAATTAAGGAGCATAGTTGGCCCTTTCTCTTGCAGTCAACCTCTGAGGAAAAGGATGTGTGTTGCTCAGGCGTTCAGGGCGGTAACCCGGCAGGGGTTTTTTGTCAGGTGGAGATGTATCCATGCAATAAAACCAAGTCTGGTTCCACTCTTTGGGGTGACTATGGAGTTTGGGATGAGGGAAGGTGACTTCTTTCCTTTTCTGAACCGCCATTCCACCCAGTTCCGTATTGGGTCCATCTGAGAACTCTGTGCGACGGTTTAAGTGAAAGAAGTCCCTAAATAGTTCGACTGAGGGTTCCTCTTGCAGATAAACCTCACAAAATACTTGGAAGTGGCAGATGTTGGTCACATAATTGGGACCGATGTCTTGAGGGCGCAGTTGAAAACTGGCCAGTACATCTCGAAAAAATTTTGAACCAGGAGGGCTAAAACCTCGTCTGAGATGATCAACAAACACGACTACCTCTCCGTCCTTGGGTGTAGGAGGATTTTCCGGGCCAGGGACTCTCCAGTGGATGACATCTTTTTTGGCTAAAGCGCCCGTTTTAACAAGATTGTTTAACTGTTCTTCGGTTACTCGAGAAGGAGCCCAATTGCATTCATAGACTTGCTTGGCCATGGCAATGAAAGATCTGAAACATGATTATTACCGGTTTAAGATTTACAAAGGATAACTATACAACGGTATAAGGATGTAAGCATATTGTTAAACCGGAATTGGTTATTCGTAAACCGGAGTCTGACAATGGAAACAGTACAATGATGAATGCATTGGCGGTTCAACAGGGGACTAATTGTAACATCCCAAATTTTCAATTTGGAATGTTATACATTAGATCATCATTGCATAGCATATTTTATTGCATTTGGCAAATCCTCGATAAATCCTAAGCAACTCAAGGACCCTCGGAGAGAGTTGGGGATTTTCCCGATTTTTCATATTTGATTTTCATCAAATAATAAAACGAGGATTTTGGTTTTAATTATTTTCTCTCCGGAAAAATATTTCACATTAAAATAAATGAGAGGAGAAAATATGACTTCTCCAAAACAATTGAAATATTGGAGGAAAAATATTAAAATCATATATTGGATTTTATTCGGATTTTAATTGCATTAAAAAAATTGCACGTTTTCAAAACTGCATTTTTGTGTCAAAAAAAAATGTTCACCTTGTTCTAATTATTTTAATTAGATGGGGAAAATTTGTTTTATCATTTTTGGATTTTATTTATTTTTCTGCGATTTTTTTTTATTTCGGAGGAATATTTAAAAAAAACCCACCGCGCCCGACTGGGCCGAGGCCCACCCGAGCCGGCCGGCCCAGCCCCGCGCCCGTCTCCCTCGCGCGCACGCCAGC
>NC_057814.1:437996421-438026022 GCF_018294505.1 Triticum aestivum
CACCCCGCCGCCCTCGCCGACCCCCGCCGGAGCCTCAAGCCGCCCCGCCGGAGCCCGTCCCGACGAGGTACCAAGCCGCCGCCGCCGCTTGCCGGTTTTTCTATAAAAAAACCCGTTCGTTTTTTTCTCTAAACCCTAGATCGGTTTATTTTTTTCTTCGGTTTTATTATTTAGTGAACATTCACCGATCCGTTCGTTTTAATGAACGTGTTCGTCGGATTTTCGCTGTTAACGAACGTTCGTTCGTTTAACCGTTCGTCAGTTTTCTTTTCCGTCGGATTTTTCCGCGATTATTCCAGATCTCGATTTCAGATCAGATCTTCGTTTTCGTTTAACTTTTGGCTCGTTTATCGGAATCAGGCGATTCAAGCGCCTAGAGTTTCGTCTCGAAATTCTCTTTCCGTTTCACCTACTCAAACAAGTTTTCGCTACTGTAAAATTTGACCTAGATCCAGATTAGTAAACGAAGCTTGTTTCTTTCGCCGTTTTACTTTCATTGCTTTGTTCGAGTTGATTGTTTTTGCAAACCGGAGTTCTTAAGTTGAACTTTCTGGTTGGATCTTTCATTCGAGTTTTACCTGTGCATTAGATGAGTACTTATTGTTTGCTTGTTTGTTTGCGATAGAGTACCCGGAGTGCGCCCCTTGTTACTTCGAATCTCTAGGTTTCGCGGATCATCAGCAAGGCAAGTAACACTTTGATCATACTTTTTCATACCCAGTTTTATTTGCACTAGATCAATCCTCAAACATTGCATGGTTAGGATCTAATTAAACTGTGGGTATTGGGATGTAGTTGAGGTAGTACCTATTACCTGTGTTATTTATCAAACCCTTGGGAGTTACTTCTACGTTTGCTATTATATTGCCATGCTATGCTCGTAGACGTGGATTGGGTTTGAGAGATATTCATGACAGATGTGAGATTGTTAACTAATGGTTTACTTAAGGTGGCAACTAAAACTCACATCTGGGTGGATTGAGGCACCTGGGGAACCCAGTGCTGCCTGTTTTTTTTTGGATATCTCGGGGTACCCGTGTGATCATCCTATGGACCGCCACCCAGGCTAAAAGGGATCATGAGATTTTTCATGCTAGAAACTTCCGTGTGCAGCCACAAGCTATTATGGGCTCTAGCATAGTTGATTAAGTTGTGTGAGCTCTTGAAGAGGTAGACTAGCAGATGTAGGGGATGTAGGTGGTACGGTCTACCCGGAGTAGAGAGTTAACGCTTCTGAAAGACTGTGTCTCGGTCATCCGTTTCTCAAACATCATGCAGTGCGAGAATCAAGTGGAGGCGATCGAGTCTTGTGGGGAAAAGTGCACAAACCTCTGCAGAGTGTACAAACTAATCATGGTTAGCCGTGTCCCCGGTTATGGACATCTTGAGTATCTAGTATCTGGATTATCATGTGAATCTCATCACCATGTTACTTTAATTAATTTTGTTGGGTTAATGATGACACTTAATTGGGATTGAGTTGGAGGTACCTTCTCAATGTTTAACAACCACCATGATAGTTAAACATAACTTATTCCTTTGTAGTAGGGAAAAATTTGCTTTTCGCAAAACTGTAACCATAGAGCTTTCCACCAGCCATATATGCATGTAGTATAGCATGATGATGTTCATTATTCTCTATGTGTTATATTGCCAGCATATTCCTTGTGCTGACCCGTTTTCGGGCTGCAACGTTTCATGTTGCAGACTTTTCAGACGACGAGTAAGGTGCCTTAGGTCGTGGTCTTATACTCAGTGATGCCGTTGGAGTTGACGGACTCGCTTATCTTCAAAGCCTTCCGCTGTTATCGTTTTTAGATGGCCTTAAGCCATATTTATCATACTTATTCTCTTTTGAGATATTCGTTGTAATAAGTGTGTGATTGCTACTCTGTTATAAATCCTCCATTTGTACTGTGCGTGTCAGCATTACTGATCCAGGGATGACACTGGTGCACAGCAGCACAGACTGTTTGAGGTCTGGTCGCTACAAAGGTGGTATCAGAGTACACGCTGACTGTAGGACACGACCAATAAGCTTAAACCCTAGAACACTTATCTCTTCTCATTTCTGACCCCTCTCCACTTTCTACTCTTTTAGGAATGGCGGATGCAAGGAGCAAGTTCATGCAGCCAGATGAAGATACGCCTTTTGGACTTCACTTGAAGGAAGTTACTAAGTACTTGAACATAGGAATACCAAGCATCACCGGAACCTACAACGCCACCTTACCTGAAGAGGAGAGCTGGAAGATTCAAGTTCAAGTCCCAGGAAGGACGTTTGCGCCAGTTACTGAACCTATAAGATTGGCTTTTGAAGCACCAACCTGGAGTTTAGGGAAGAGCATGGCAGCCCACATCGCTATGGGACGCATTAGAGAAGTCTACCACAGGGAGCTTAAGGATACTATTTATCAAATTTGTGGACGCCGAGACGAGCAATGGGAGATGATCAGCACCAAGAAGGATGGATCAATTACAGCTTTCATCCAGGAGCAAAACCAACACATTCGTCGCCAGGAGAACCAGATGTGCACAGACAAGATAGAGCTGAAGAAGGCGTTGACGAAGATCAAGGAGCTGGAGGAAGAACTCAAGGCTACACGCGAGGATTATCTGGAGGAAATCATCGCACTAGTAGGGAAGAATGACGACCTAGAGAAGAAGATTGGAGTATTCATGGGAAATCCAGTGTCAAAAGCAGAAGATGACGAATGCGCTTGCCCGGATAACTACATCATCATCGACGACACAGACTCGGACCCCAGTGAAGATGACTTTGTTGATGAAGCTGGAGCAGATATCATGGAGTCTTCAACTGATCAGAATTTCTAGTAGACCACCATATCTGTAGTAGTTTTCCCCCATTTAATAGTATAGTTCAAGCACTTTGTAACGCTAGTTAGATCGATTGTATGCCTTGTTTGAATTGATTGAGTGATATTGATTGTATTCGTCTCATGAGCATATGGGTAGTGTTTCCTCTCTAGACCTCATTCTATTCTTAACTCTCATCTTTTCTAACCCATCAGATGCCTCCGAGACGTGACACCGGATTTGTTTTCCCACCAGAGATCACTCAGTTGATTCAGCAACAGAATGCCCTGATGCAAGTGTTGGTACAGAACCAAGGCAACAACAACAACAACAACCCACCACCTCCACATGTTGAGCACTTAGCCCGTTTCTTGAGGCTAAACCCGCCGGTGTTTTCCAGCAGCACCGAGCTGATTGTTGCAGATGATTGGCTCCGCAAAGTTGGAAGGGAGTTGGCCACTGCAGGATGCACAGATGCGGAAAGAGTGCGTTTTGCCGCACATCAGCTTGATGGACCCGCAGCATCATGGTGGGAGAATTACACAGCCACACATCCTATTGACACTGTCACATGGGACCAGTTTCAACAAGCTTTCCATACAGCCAATGTTTCAGCAGGAGCTATGGCTATGAAGAAGCGTGAGTTTCGCAACCTACGCCAAGGAGGACGCACCATAGGCCAGTATGTGGAGGATTTCAGTAAGTTAGCACGTTATGCACCAGATGACGTTGCTACAGATGCAGCCAAGCAGGAGAAGTTTTTGGAAGGACTGAATGATGAGCTGAGCATGCAGCTAATGGTAGCAACCTTCAACAACTACCAGGAGTTGGTAGATAGAGCACTCATGATTGAAGGGAAGCAGCAGC
This sequence comes from Triticum aestivum, assembly GCF_018294505.1. Taxonomy (NCBI): domain Eukaryota; kingdom Viridiplantae; phylum Streptophyta; class Magnoliopsida; order Poales; family Poaceae; genus Triticum; species Triticum aestivum. Next base: position 438,000,106 of record NC_057814.1, read on the forward strand.
AGATTGAAAACCGTAAGAGGAAGTATGGACAAGGGAAGTACAATTCTGGAGCTCAGCAGAAGCCACGTTTTGCCCCGAAACCAGGAGGGCAGTTTCAACATACCCATGGAGGAGGTAGTTCGCACAACCATAATGGCTCCAAGAATGGTAATGGGAATGGAGGAAGCAACTGACAGAACCGCACCAACCCATCTACCCCAGCCAAGAGGGATCTAAGTCACATTAATTGTTTCAAGTGCCAGAAGACTGTACACTATGCAAATGATTGTCTGGAAGCCCAGAATGGAAATGGCAATGGAAGCTCTGGGAAGAAGCCAAACCCTTTCAATAAAGGACATGTGAACCACGTGAGCGTGGAAGAGGTTGAAGCACAGCCTGATACAGTAATAGGTAAGTTTATGGTTAAGTCATTTACCGCACTCGTTCTTTTTGATACTGGCGCATTGCATTCATACATATCAAGGGGATTTGTGGATAAGTATAAACTGCCAACCCAAGCCCTTAGGTCACCCATGTTAGTAACCTCACCAGGAGCAGAGTATATGGCTAGTTTATGGTGTGAATGGTTACCGTTAAGGATTGGTAACTACCTGTTTCCCTCAGACCTAATAATATTGGAATCGCAAGGATTGGATGTGATATTAGGCATGGATTGGTTATCAAAGTATGGAGGGAACATTGATTGTGCCAGTAAGTCGATTATGCTTACCACCCCAGAAGGAAGAAGGATTAAGTATGTATCCCGGCATGTGCCGAAGAGGACTCAAGTGAATTCCTTATCAGGAGTTGTACAGGAGGAAGTGCCAGTGGTGAAGGATTGCCCGGACGTATTTCCAGAAGAGTTGCCAGGCATGCCACCAGATAGAGACATTGAGTTTCTGATTGAACTTTTGCTAGGCACAGGGCCAATATCTAAGAGACTGTACAGGATGCCCGCAAAAGATTTGGAGGAAATTAAGAAGCAGATTAAGGAGTTATTGGATAAAGGCTATATTCGCCCAAGTTCGTCACCTTGGGGATCACCAGTACTTCTAGTGGAGAAGAAAGATGGATCGTTGAGGATGGTTGTTGATTACCGTGGATTGAATGAAGTGACCATCAAAAACAAGTACCCACTGCCGATGATCAATGATTTGTTTGACCGCTTACAAGGAGCTAAAGTATTTTCCAAGATCGATCTACGATCAGGGTACCATCAGTTAAAGATTCGAGAGCAGGATATACCTAAGACGGCCTTTACCACCAGATATGGGCTATATGAGTATACCGTTATGTCATTTGGTCTGAGTAACGCACCTGCCTATTTCATGAACCTGATGAACAAAGTGTTTATGGAGGTTTTGGATAAGTTCATCGTGGTGTTCATAGACGATATTTTAGTCTTTTCCAAGAATGAAGAAGAGCATAAGGAGCATTTGCGTTTGGTACTTGAGAAGCTCAGAGAACATCAGTTATACGCCAAGTTCAGCAAATGTGAATTTTGGCTGAAGGAAGTTGGATTCCTCGGACATGTTATATCTGGAGAAGGAATAGCAGTAGACCCCGCCAAAGTTGACACGGTAACAAGTTGGGAATCACCCACGTCAGTTGGAGAGATCCGGAGTTTCCTTGGACTTGCAGGATACTACCGGAGGTTTATTGAGAATTTCTCAAAGATTGCAAAACCCATGACTGAGCTGTTAAAGAAGGACACCAAGTTCAATTGGACTGAGGAATGTGAAACTAGTTTCCAAGAATTGAAGAAACGATTGGTTACATCACCAGTGTTGATTCTGCCAGATCAACGCAAGGACTATGAAGTTTATTGCGACGCTTCTCGTCGAGGACTTGGAGCAGTGCTTATGCAGGAAGGAAGAGTTGTGTCATATGCTTCACGACAACTTAAACCCCATGAGAAGAATTATGCCACGCATGATTTGGAATTAGCAGCCGTAGTGCATGCGTTGAAGACATGGAGACACTTTCTCATCGGAAATCATTGTGAGGTGTACACGGATCACAAGAGTTTGAAGTACATTTTCACGCAGAAGGAGTTAAACCTCAGACAAAGGAGATGGTTGGAGCTTATTAAGGACTATGATATGAGATTGCATTATCACCCAGGGAAGGCTAACGTAGTAGCAGATGCGTTGAGCCGCAAGAGCCATGTCAACACCCTCATGGCAGGAGAGTTACCTCAGGAGTTGGCCGAGGACCTTCGCGAGCTATGTTTGGAGATAGTCCCAAGAGGCTATTTAGCGACATTGGAGATTCAGTCTACCTTGATGGAAAAGATCAGAGAAGCTCAGAAGACAGAAAAGGAGATTGATGAGATAAAGGAAAAGATGAGCAAAGGAAAAGCCAAGGGATTTCGTGAGGATGAGCACGATACCCTATGGTTTGAGGACCGCGTTTACGTGCCCAATGATCCGGAGATCAGGAAGTTGATTTTGCAAGAGGCCCATGATTCACCGTATTCAATTCACCCAGGAAATACCAAGATGTATTTGGATTTGAAGGATACTTTCTGGTGGACCGGAATGAAGAAGGATATTGCGGAGTATGTAGCAGTTTGTGATGTATGTCAGAGAGTGAAGGCAGAACATCAGAAGCCAGCAGGATTGCTACAACCATTGCCAATACCCGAATGGAAGTGGGATAAAATAGGCATGAATTTTATCACGGGATTGCCCAGGACTCGTTCTGGCTATGACTCAATATGGGTTGTAGTCGACCGTTTGACGAAAGTAGCTCATTTCATTCCAGTGAAGACCACTTACACCAGTGCTAAGTTGGCAAAGATATACATGACCAGGATCGTATGTTTGCATGGAGTTCCGAGGACCATTGTATCAGACAAAGGAACCCAGTTTACCTCGAAGTTTTGGAAGCAGTTACACGAAACATTGGGAACCAGGCTAGAATTTAGTACGGCCTTTCACCCACAGACAGATGGACAGACCGAGAGAGTCAATCAGATTTTGGAGGACATGTTGAGAGCTTGTGCACTAGATTATGGATCTAGTTGGGACGACAATTTGCCATATGCAGAGTTTTCTTACAACAACAGCTATCAAACCAGTTTGAAGATGGCCCCTTTCGAAGCTTTGTACGGAAGGAGGTGTAGAACACCGTTGTTATGGGACGAAGTTGGAGACCGTCAGTTGTTTGGACCAGATTTGATTAAGGAGTCTGAACAGAAAGTGAGGTTGATTCGCGATAGGCTCAAGGTAGCCCAGTCCAGGCAGAAGAGTTATGCAGATTCAAAACGTAAAGAGACAGTTCACGAAGTCGGAGACAGAGTTTATCTGCGAGTATCGCCACTTCGAGGAGTGAAGCGCTTTGGAGTTAAGGGAAAGCTAGCGCCCCGTTTTATTGGACCATACAGAGTTTTGGAACGTATGGGAGAAGTTGCCTACAAGCTGGAATTGCCTGAAGGATTGTCAGGAGTTCATGATGTATTTCACGTTTCCCAGTTGAAGAAGTGCCACGCAGAGATGGCTGAGATACCACTGAGAGATACAGTGCCACTGGAAGCGATTCAGCTGGAAAGCGATTTGACCTATGAGGAGAAACCCGTAAAGATTCTTGAATATGCCAGCCGAGTTACCCGCAGTAAGGTTATCAAGTTTTGCAAAGTCCAGTGGAGTCACCACACGGAAGATGAAGCCACCTGGGAGCGAGAGGAAGATCTACGGAAGGACCACTCTCACCTATTTTCTAGCCAACCCGAATCTCGAGGGCGAGATTCATCTTAAGGGGGGTAGGTTTGTAACATCCCAAATTTTCAATTTGGAATGTTATACATTAGATCATCATTGCATAGCATATTTTATTGCATTTGGCAAATCCTCGATAAATCCTAAGCAACTCAAGGACCCTCGGAGAGAGTTGGGGATTTTCCCGATTTTTCATATTTGATTTTCATCAGATAATAAAACGAGGATTTTGGTTTTAATTATTTTCTCTCCGGAAAAATATTTCACATTAAAATAAATGAGAGGAGAAAATATGACTTCTCCAAAACAATTAAAAAATTGGAGGAAAATATTAAAATCATATATTGGATTTTATTCGGATTTTAATTGCATTAAAAAATTGCACGTTTTCAAAACTGCATTTTTGTGTCAAAAAAATGTTCACCTTGTTCTAATTATTTTAATTAGACGGGGAAAATTTGTTTTATCATTTTTGGATTTTTATTTATTTTTCTGCCATTTTTTGATTTCGGAGGAATATTTAAAAAAAAACCACCGCGCCCGACCGGGCCGAGGCCCAGCCGAGCTGTGACACCCGAAATTTTTAATTCGATTTTTCAAAACTTTTATCTTTATTTGAGGAGGGTATTTAAATTTTTCTTCTAAAGAACCCACCCTCTCAAAAACTTTCTTTATAGCAAGTGTTTTATTTGGATTCACCCAAGACTTAATTTTGGGTCTTGGAGGTTTGCCCTTTTATTTGGACTCAAAACCAAATGCCTTTCACTTGGGAAAATTTCTTTTGAAAAATCTTTTAAATAGCCCTAGGGCATTTTGAGTGATCTTCTCCCTTTTTCAAAAATTCCTCTTGCAATGACCTAAGTGGTAATCCACTCCCATAAACCTTTCCCCATCTTTGGATCATGATATACCTCAAATCCAGCAGTTTGAACCTCTCGATATATTTATTTCCATTTATTTCTCATCAAAAACAATTTCTGCCTTCTATCTTGATCCTTGGAGATTTACAAAGGAGCTACCTTTTCTGCTTTGAGTTTTGTCTCCAAACCAATTTCCCTAGCTAGTCCTTTGAGCCCTCAACCAGGATCCATGAAGATCCACTGTTCTCCAGTTCAAATTTTTCAAACTACACTTGCTGCAAGTTTGGACCTCATTTGCCAAATTTGATGAAATTCATTTAAATCCTTCTCCTAAAAATCTGAGGAAAATCAGGCAGCCTCTGGGTGCATAGAGAGGTCACCTCACCAAGTCCCAGCTCCAGAAATTTTTTTCTGCTTGCCAAATCACTTCATCGAACACCTGCTAGACACTGTTGCTATCATGTTCAGTCAAGTTCAGTTAACAGTTTCAGAGCTACTGTCGTTTCTTCAGTGTCTGTTGTCGATCTCGACAGTAACCCCGGTGTCGCCGTGCTCCCTGTCCCCTCCTTCTTATCTCTACGCCGCACGATCCCCTGGAGCCTTGCGGACGTCGGCGACGAGCAGGAGGTGGTGCGCCACCCCGTGAGCGACGGCAGTGGCGGCTTTGCGGCCGCCAGAGAGGAGCGTAGCATGGACGGCGCCACCCAGTGCCGCCCAAGCCACCTGAGGCCGCCGCGTGGCCACCCACTCCCTCGTGCGCGCTGCCACCCTCGTCGTGGACTGCTAGGCGCGGAGCGCGCTCTCTGCTGCCGCCGTGCCCGTACGGCCACCCCGTCGAGGAACGGCGCCATTACGCCAAGCCCGACCAAGATTAGCGGGGGAACGGCGCCAGTACACCTCCCTGATGATGCCTGGCCACTTAAGCTCCCTGCCAAGCCATTGCCTCGCCGGAGCGATCCCGTTCACGGCCACCCCCTCGAACCGCCTATAAATAGGGGCCCCGAGCTCCAACTCGAACCCACACCACCTCTGCACACCTCCAACACCACGCCTAGCCACTGGAAGAGCCCCGAGGGAGCCTTCTTCCCCAACTCCGGCCGCCGCGATCCGCCACGGGATCCAGCTCGATTCGCTCCCGTGCGTGCACCTCCACCCTCCAACTCTTGCCAGTAGCTTCCCTATGCATCTACTCTCCTGACCCGCGCTTCAATTCCGAGTTTGCAGCACCCACCGGAGTTCTCCACCATCGCCCGAGCCGCCGTCCGCCGGAGAAAGTGTCGCCGTCGACGTGGTGCTCTCCGTCGGTCGAGTCCACCTCCCACCAACGCGGAAGGACGCACTGAACCTCTTGGTACACTCCGATCTCCCTGCCTCGCCGTGGTTCGACGCCGGCGACCACCGCAGTCTTCGGGCGCCGACGAACTTTTTAAACCTGACATGTGGACCCCCCTGTCAGCCTCTATTCTCTTTCCCCCTCGAACCGTTTTCAGTTGGCGCCTTCGGGCAGAATACGTTTTCCCTTTGGGCTGGCGCGTTTCTTTCCGAAGCGTTTTCTGTTTTCTCAGTTAAGTCCCTGGATCTTTTCTGTTTCATCACAGATTAGTCCCTGGACTAAAACACTTATAACTTTTTAATAAAAGATGATTTTTGAGTGATTCTTTTTCTGACAGTCTTATATTTTTGTCTAGTTTTTTATAGTATTTATTTAGAAAATTGTTGGAACACTTTTTATGCACGCGTTGAGTTTCACGTTAGTATACGTTTTCGCTATACCATAGGTTCCGGAAGAGGTGACGGAGCCGCGAACTTCGCCGAGCTAGACCCCGACTTCTCCGAACCAGGCAAGCATGTTTGAAACTTTGATATGACGGGTGTTTTGCATGTTTGCTTGAATGGTTTGTGCATGGCATATGAGCATCGATGAGCATCTTGTTGCATGTAAGGCAACTATCCGTGTGCTCCAAAGTTACTATGATCTCTGATGAGAGATGGCCTAGTCATGTGGTGACATGAAAGGCAGTAAGGTGGTATTGTTGTAGCATGCCAGCCTTACGATATCCGATAAAACTCCGATGTTAACGTGGACTGAGTCACGTTATCGTCCTTCCCCTTTCCGTGCCGCCACATGTTTTCTGCAAGGAATACGGTTTAGTAAGTTGGTAACCTCTTTCCATGTACACACCAAATAGAGGGGCCGGGATGAGGGTTCCATGGCCCTGGATTAAAGCCAGTCATCCGGTCAGGAGGCATGGGTGTTTCCGGTTGGGACCGAGAGGGGGGCACCCCTTAGAGCGCGCGTATATAAATTTGATCCCATGCTACACGAGGTTGTAGCCTCCCCGTCTCAAGGTTTTTCTTGAACGTTGCCGAGGGTGATTCCTGGCTTCGGAATGTTGAATGGGTGTGTACTGGTTAGATGTGTTTCTTCCAAAACACCGTAAACGGAACTAGTCCCTGTGACTACTGAAATCCGTTGGCTGTGGTTAAAGTACAAACTCTGCAGAGTCAAATCCTTCCGAGTCATCGTATCTATGGTCAAGGACCATGGCCAGTATACCCATATCTATGTCAATCCTCGTGGTAAATCCCCGGTGAACAAGCTTGAGTGGTAAACCCAGTTTAATTGTTATTCCTATGGATGGACTAACCTTTTACTTATTTCGTACTTGATATGACTATATTTTTGAGCTACTGAATTATTAAGTTATGATATAAGCCCTTTATGTGATGTCGCTCAGACGTCCGATTGTGGCACTCTTGTTATTCTACCTTTGATATAAGCCCTTTATGTGATGTCGCTCAGACGTCCGACTGTGGCATGTTTGTCATTTACTTTCAATATAAGCCCTTTATGTGATGTCGCTCAGACGTCCGACTGTGGCATGCTTGTCATTTACTTTCAATATAAGCCCTTTATGTGATGTCGCTCAGACGTCCGACTGTGGCACGCACCGTCATTTATATTATGTTATAAGCCCTTTATGTGGTGTCGCCTTGACGCCCGACTGCGGCATTGTTATTTCCTTTGATTTTTCCTCTCGAGGAGTCATTCAGACACTCGTTTGGCACTCAGTATTAGTTTGAGATTTCGGGAGGACTACCGCCCGACTTCTCTTTATTTTTCCCATGCATTATTATCTCGTTGTCTGAGTGCACTTGTTAATCTGTTCATATGCATCATGTTTACATTTGTTATATCTTTTGTCCGAACTGTCTTGCGAGTACTTTCATAGTACTCACCTGGCTTGTTGATTTGGCCAGATGTTGACGAAGGCGATCTCATGGATGAAGAGTTCGATAGTGAGTCCAACGCCTAGAGGAATCCTAGTCAGTCCCGTGCGATCCTGGATATTGGTCACTTGCATCTTATACGCTTCCGCCACCCACAATAAGTCTCCTCGAGCCTCACTCCGACGCTCGAAGAGCTGTTAGTTTTCAGGAGTCATATCACCCACTTCGCTGTGATATATCCACCACCGCTTTTATCGTGAGTTAGTAGTTATGCGACCCTATCCGCCTTTATGTGTTATTGGCGTGTTTGTAATAAATGGTTGAGCAGTCTCCGCTCAACCTTGTATTATATTTAGTACTCCTGGTATTTTCTTCTGTGATCAAGATTTTGTCTACCAGTAAGAAGGAATTCTTCTTTACTGGTCCGGAAAAGGGGATCGGTCTCTCAATTAATATTTTTATTGGAAAACCGGTCGTGACAAGCTTGGTATCAGAGCCAGGCTGACTGTAGGAAGCCACTAGGTGCGATCGCTAATCGGTTATTAGCGTCTTTTGCGCTTTTTCCGCATTTTGCAATTGTAGCTATTTTCTGTTGGTCATCATAAATTTATGACATGACTACTCAGAATTTTTGCCTACTTTTGTAGATGGCTGGCAGCAACTGTGAGACTCGGGTGTTCACTAATGTGCCCGAGGGGTTTGTCAAACTCCTCGTCTCCATCACCAAACTTGCGATCGGGCCAGCGACTCGTCCGGAGTTCATGCTTTACCAGCACAAGCTCAGCGACGACGTGTCTATGCACCAGGCCGTGGTGCAATTCAAGGGAGGACGTTCTGCGTCTCGCCACTTCCGTTTTGTGGGAAGGGCCATGCCTACGGAGAGGCATGCCATGCAGATGGCTGCCCGTGAGGCGATAGCTCGCCTTCGGGACATTCTTCCTATGACAAAGACTCGTCGCTACCGCTACCTCCCATGCCATGTGCCATATACTTGTCACTATGCATTCGCCTGCCATAGGGGAGAGCGAGATGAAGCCATCGAGATGGTTGTGGAGTATCTCAAAGCTCTGGAGGAATCTTTCGACAACCTCGTGGACGATCTTGTGGCTGCCCGGATGGACTTAGTTCGGGGCGGTCCTGCCTGCAGGAAGGAACTTCTCCACACGGCACCGCCTCTGACTTTCGTCTTGTCCTCAGCATCTTATGCACCAGCCATTTTGGCCACTGCTCGCCGTCTGCCTACCACTGAGGAGTTCGACCGAGTCATTGCTCCTACTCCAGTCAGAGCTGCACCGCCTGCCGCACCCGCACTGCCGCCTGTCGCACCCGCGCCATCACCTCAGCGCAGTGCTACGCGTCTGGAGCCTACTAGGGAGGAGGTGGAGGTTGAGTCTCCTGCACCACTGGGTCTTACCCTCGGCAAGGGAAAGGAAATCTTCACCATCTCCGACTGAGTGCGCTTAGTAGCCGCGCGTTGTATCTGCTTGTATGTTTTGTTTTATGTGTTTAAGCTTGTAGTAGTTATGTACGCTGCTTTCCGGAGAACTATGCTAGCCTTAATAACATGTCAGGAATGTGTACGCACATCCTGAGTGCTGTATCGTATGTTTGCGTATTGCGTGTAAGATTTGTGTTTAAGCAGTCATTTCTCCGAGCGAAATCATTTTTGTCTTCTTGAAAAATCTTGGGGTCTTTTAAATTTTTGTCTTTGCAAGATTCTCCTTGTGCCACACTGTTCTTCTTATGAGTTTTGCTAAATAATACCCCAGAGTGGAAAATGTCTCGTTCGTGGACTCGTTCCATGCCCAATCAACCAGAAGAGGTTTATGGAACACAGACCAGCAACAACTTCACTCAGGGACAGTCTAGTCAACAGGACAGCGAAGCGGCCTTATCTCAAGTCTGCCGTCTTTTCGAACAGAGCCAGCAACAACACCAAGAGATGATGAATCACGTCATCAATATGGGGAACCACCGTGAGCCCTATCAACCACACTCCAAGTTGTCTGAATTACAGAAGACTCTCCCTCCAACGTTTGCTCACACTGATAGGCCACTTGAAGCCGACGATTGGCTCCGTGACATTGAAAGGAAGCTGATTATTGCTCAGTGTTCAGATCATGAGAACGTGCTTTATGCACCCCACTACCTTACTGGAGCAGCTGCAGCATGGTGGGAAAACTTCCTACACATGCATCCCAATGAACATAATATCACCTGGGAGGAGTTCAAGGAAGGCTTTCGTGGGGCACACATCCCCAGGAGCATCATCAAAATCAAGAAGAGAGAATTTGATGACCTCAAGCAAAGGGGCATGTCAGTGACAGAATACAACGGTCAGTTTACCCAGCTATCTCGTTATGCCTACGACGAGCACATGACAGAGAACAAGAGGATGGAAAAATTCTTGGAAGACCTGGCACCGTCGTTAAGATGCCAACTGGTTGTACACACTTTCCCGGATTTCAAAACTCTGGTTGACAAGGCCATTACCTTGGAGAATGAGCGCCGTAGTCTGGAGGATATCCGTAAGCGGAAAAGGGACAAGACGACCCTTGCTCGCCACAATCGAAGCAAGACTGAGGTTCAGAGGACTGAAGCAAGGAAATCCACGACTACTGATCTAAGGCCAATCAGGCAGTTTCATTCAAGGGACAAGGACTTCACGTACCATCCAGGGGTCACTTGCTACGCTTGTGGTGAAGAAGGGCACTATGCCAAACAATGCCCAAAACCAAGGAACTCAGCCCCTAAGCCAAACAATGGCGGGAACAATCCAGCCCCCGAGCGCAACAATTTCAATCCCAGCAACAACCACAGAAAGGGTCACCTGAACCATGTGACCAAGGAAGAAGCCCAGAATGCCCCAGACATCGTGCTCGGTACGTTCCCTGTCAACACAGTACCTGCCACGGTTTTGTTTGATTCTGGAGCTTCTCATTCATTCGTTTCGAAGAGTTTTGTTTCGCAACATGGTTTTCCGATACTCCCCTTGGAAAAATCTATGATCATCAAGTCCCCCGGAAATAAGCAAATCGCTCAGAGTTGCTGCAAAGGAGTAATCATTGAGTTCGAAGGATTAAAGTTTCAAGCTAATCTCATCGTGTTGGAAAATAAAGGACTGGATGTCATCCTAGGGATGGACTGGTTGACCACCAACAAAGGATTTATTGACTGTTTCAATCGGACTGTGATTCTCACTCATCATCACGGCAAGACAATAAAGGTTACAGCTCAAGAAAGGCCACGGTCACGGCAACCAAAGCTGAACAAAGTGGACATTTCAGAATTGAGGAAAGTTCCAGTGGTGTGTGAGTTTCCAGACGTATTCCCTGAAGAACTACCAGGCATGCCACCAGACCGAGAGATAGAATTCAGCATCGAACTAGCACCGGGCACCGCTCCCATCTATAAGAAACCTTATAGAATGGCACCCTCAGAATTGGTAGAGTTGAAGAAGTAGATAAAGGAATTATTGGACAAAGGATTTATTCGAGCCAGCTCCTCACCATGGGGTTCACCAGTGTTGTTCGCCAAGAAAAAGGATGGGACACTGAGACTGTGTATAGACTATCGAGCTCTCAATATGGTCACCATCAAAAACAAATATCCGATGCCAAGAATAAATGATTTGTTTGACCAGCTCGCGCAAGCCAAGGTGTTCTCAAAAATTGATTTGAGATCGGGATATCATCAATTGAAAGTACGGACAGAAGATATCCCTAAAACGGCATTCACCTCCAGATACGGATTATATGAATTCACCGTGATGCCTTTTGGACTGACGAACGCCCCCGCGTATTTTGTCCACCTCATGAACAAAGTGTTTATGAAATTTATGGATAAATTTGGTGTGGTGTTCATTGACGACATTCTGGTATATTCAAGGACACCAGAAGAGCATGCTGAGCATCTCAGAATTGTTCTGGGAGAATTAAGGAAACATCAGTTGTACGCCAAATTTAGCAAGTGTGAATTTTGGCTAAAGCAAGTTGGTTTCCTAGGCCATATATTAACCCAAGAAGGCGTGGCCGTAGACCCAGAAAAGGTCAAAGCCACACTTGACTGGAAACCACCAGCCAACGTGACAGATGTGCGGAGTTTCCTGGGAATGGCTGGATATTACAGAAGATTTATTGAAGGATTCTCCACTGTGGCAAAACCCATGACACAATTGCTTAAGAAGGACAAGAAGTTTGTATGGACGGAAGCATGCGAGAAAAGCTTCCAAGAGCTCAAGAAGAAACTAACCACCGCACCAGTCTTAACTGTGCCCGACATACACAAGAGTTTTGAAGTGTATTGCGACGCATCTCGGAAGGGCCTCGGATGTGTGCTGATGCAGGATGGCAAAGTTGTCGCGTATGCTTCCAGGAAACTACGGAAGCATGAGGAAAATTATCCAACTCATGACTTGGAGCTAGCAGCAGTCATCCATGCACTCAAGGAGTGGAGACACTTTCTGTTGGGTAATCATTGTGAAATATATACGGACCACAAGAGCCTTAAATATATTTTCACACAACCAAAGCTAAATTTATGCCAACGACGCTGGTTGGAATTGGTCAAGGACTATGATGTGGGCATTCACTACCATCCAGGGAAGGCAAATGTAGTGGCAGATGCTCTTAGTCGGAACCCCAGCCCGAGCAGCGACGGTCCACAAAACTTGAGGCCTGAGTTTCAGCAGGAGTTTGCTAGACTCAACATGGTGTTAGTCTCTGAGGGCACCGTATCAAGTCTGGAGATACATCCCACCCTAGTGGAACAAATTAAGAAGGCTCAGCAAGGGCACCCCAGCATCAAAGGAATAAAGAGAAAAATGAGTCTTGGCAAAGCTTCAGAGTTCGTCACAGACAGTGAAGGAATATTATGGTACGGGGACAGACTTTGCGTCCCGAACATTGAGGAACTCAAGCAACAAATCCTAACCGAAAGCCACACCGCTCCATACTCGATCCACCCTGGAGGGACCAAAATGTACAAAGACATTCAGGAAAGATTTTGGTGGCACGGTATGAAAAGGGATATAGCCGCATTTATTGCATGTTGCGATTCTTGTCGGCGCATTAAAGCCGAGCATCAAAAGCCAGCAGGGCTGCTACAACCAAACAGGATACGTGAGTGGAAATGGGATGAAATTGGAATGGACTTCATCGTCGGACTACCTCGATCGCAACGCGGAAATGATGCCATATGGGTCATCACAGATCGACTAACCAAGGTTGCTCATTTCATTCCCGTGAAGACGACCTACTCCACTCAAAGGCTAGCCAAGCTTTATCTCTCCCGTATAGTTTGTCTGCATGGAGTCCCAAAGACTATAATATCCGACCGAGGCACTCAATTTGTCTCTAAATTCTGGGATCAGTTACAACAAGCTCTGGGCACGCAACTAGATTTCAGTACAACGTACCACCCTCAGACTGATGGGCAAACGGAACGCGTAAACCAAATCTTAGAGGACATGCTGAGAGCCTGTGTGCTCACCTATGGATCCAGTTGGGAAGAAAGTTTGCCGTATGCCGAGTTTGCTTACAACAACAGTTACCAAGCCAGCTTACAAATGGCACCCTTCGAAGCATTGTACGGACGGAGGTGTCGTACCCCATTAAATTGGTCAGAGGCAGGTGACAGTCGTATCTTCGGCCCAGACATGCTCAAGGAGGCCGAGGAAAAGGTTAAACAGATCAGGGACAGACTCAAGACCGCTCAAAGCCGACAGAAGAGCTATTACGATCAAAAACATCGTGAGGTCAGCTTTGAACCCGGTGACTCCGTATACCTACGAGTGTCCCCTATGAGGGGCCTGCAACGGTTCAAAATTAAGGGGAAGCTAGCCCCGAGATTTATTGGACCATTCGGTGTGATTGCACGAAGAGGCACAGTAGCCTACCAACTAGACCTATCCAAGGAGCTGTCAGACGTCCACGACGTGTTCCACGTCTCACAATTGAGGAAATGTGTAAGTAACCCGGAGAAGCATGTACCTCATGAGAGCATCGATGTGCAACCAGACCTCACCTACAGGGATATCAAAATTAAAGCTCAGTTTTATTCTGACTTTGATTTTAGTTGAACTGCACAAGAGGAGGCAATGTCTCTAAGGCAAACTGCTACATTAGTGGGTCCACTTGGTCTTACCACTTTGCAGAAAGAAGCAGTCACCGTTTGCGCTACATTACACAAGGAATGATCGATAAGCTTTACAGAGTATTAGTACACCCTGGTGACATGACTAGTTTCCAAAGAGCATAGGCAACTCTACAACACGTGGAGTGAACTAGGCAAAAAGTGCCCAAACAAGTACACGAAGCCATGAGAGGACTCCAAGTCTGTCAATGTCATTCTAAGCAACAATGATGGGGCATCTGGGTATGGTAATCTGTTTACCGTACTTTCAGTTTGTTAGTCCACCGATTGGTGGGTTGACACTAGGGCCAATATTCATGTGTGTGCTGATGTGTCTTCGTTTTCTTGCAGCATATAAATATGAAATCCACAGGGATGCTCAACTTGATTTTAGTGGAACTGCACAAAATGTTCAGATGGTTTGTGTCCTCCATAATACTTCATCATGCACAATACATCGAATGGTTCTCTAATCATTCGTTGTCACCTTTAGCCACCGGACTATCGGTTGACAAACTGATGACAAACCCTGCCTGTTCCGCTATCATAGGCATTACATATTTTGAATGGGAAAAGCTTGTCAAAGTTTAATCATTGATGTTAGCAAGAAGAGTTTAGTTTAATATATTGGAATTGGAAAACCTTGTTAAATTTTGCTCATTTATGTTAGCCAGAAGACATGCATTTGATATTTTTGAGTGGGACGCACTTTGCTGTGAGCAACGCCGATCGTTTTTTCCTATTCCTGTCTTCAGTTCAGAAATATTTACTCTGCTGAGATGCATAGTCACATGAATGTTGACTTATGTAAGGTATTTTAAGAGTTTGTTCTGAATGTTGTCTATGTAATGCCACGCCTTGTCAGTTTGATTGCAAAGTGAAGCTTGGAATGCTGTCGCATGCGGCATCAGGAGCTGTTCACCATGCCTCCTGAAAATAATGCTTCATATTGTTTTGCATGTTGAGCTAATGCCTATGATTTGCATGTTATGAAGATCATACTCTTCTATTGTTTCTGTGCTTAAGAAGTTCATTGTCTTATGTTTCATTCATAGCCTATACGACAACTCAGGTAGGTTACAGGTGAAACCATATGATCTTCCGACCAACTCATCATCTTAGGTCGTGATTGGATCGTCGTTTTCCAACCAAAACCGCTTGTAAAACTGACACTTGTAAATAAAAGCAGATGGTCTTGGGCGAAGCGCTTGGTTGGTCGATTTTGACAAGTAAAATATACACTAGTCTCTCAAATTACACGCGTAACCCGCTGGTTTTACTTACAGACCTCGGGCCTTCGGTTTCATTACACCTGTATTTTATGCGTTGTTTCCGATGATGAGTAAATTAAACTTGTATCTTAATACAGGTGTGAAATAAACCAGAGCTCCCAAGCGCGGCCTTACCGTTTCATGCCGTCTCAGTCTCTTGAAGGTGCTTACTGGTGTCCGATGATCCTGGCTTCCTGAATGAGCAGCGAGCGCTGTATCAGACCATCCGTAGGGCCCGCGAGGCCCTCTCCGTCGTCCTTCGAGTTGTTGCGCTCGCCGTGGCGCTGAGGATTGTCAACATGGTCAACGAACATGAGGATTCAGGAGATGACTTTATTTTGACAGGATGATAGTAGGGACCCACTAGGGACATAGCCGTACGTACACAACTGCCTCCTTATTATGTACAACTATTTTTTTTGCTTCCTCCTGGTTTCTTGACAACACGGTCGAACACCATTGTCAACCTATGTAGTCAATAAACGAGAGAATTGCACAAGGAGCGGCCGACAGCTGGGACCAAGCAGCTCGAGCAGTATTTGTGTTTTTGAGGTGTGAGCACTGCAGAGTTTTTCTTGAGCGATGTTTTCGTTGCTGTTCAGAGGAGAGTAGGGTATTAACTGTGCCGGATGTGGCCCGTCTAGCCCTGGTCAGATATCCAGCCCAGAATTGACTTTTTCAAGCTGAAAATGGCTAGCCCAGCTATACTGTTTTTGAGGACTACCCAGGCAAGGTCAACTTGTTATTCTCCACCCCGCTGGGCTGCAAATCTTTCCTAGGAGGGATGCATTAGGCTTAAGAGGAAAATGGGCTTTAAGAAATATTAAATGGGATGTAATTATAAAAACTGGGCAATAACTATAAAAATGCACCAAACACGTAATTAGTTTATAAAATATTATTTTTGGATTTTGAAAATTTTATTTTATTTAATTGTTGCGCGCGCAATGTTTCGTTGGATTTTTACGTAATACAAATTTATAGTGAAATTGTATTTAATCTGACTAGAAATTTCGGGACAAAAATATTTCTGATCCCATCAAAATGTGGGAAATTTTATTGGATTATATTTGAACGATTGGTTGAAATTATTAATCTTTGTCCTAGCTAGAAAATGGGCTGTACTTTTAACAAACTGTAAATGGGCTGTAGTAAATTCCATTAGAATTCAGAAATGGGTTGTACATTCTTACCAATTGCAAATGGGCTATAAGTTCTCTGCCACACACTTGTGGGCCTACTAAGTTGACGCGTCCCCTAAAAAATGTAAGTTCACACGTATGCAAGGCTTTGTCAACTTATACTCAACACACGGTTCTAGCAGCAGTGGCCGTTGGATGTCCATCCAACGGATGTCTTGCTTCTTCTTCGATATCGGATATTCTAGCTTCAGCCGCCCAAAAAATGATTCATCCCCATGACATCTGGGGCGCACTGTTTCGGAGGCTGACCTGTGGGCCTACTAAGTTAACGTGTACCAAGGGCTTTGTCAACTTAGTCAATATAAACGATTCTAGCTGCAGTGACCGTACGATGTCCATCCAACGGCTGTCGTGCTTCTTCAACCTCTGGTCTTCTTGCTCCAGCTTCCCAAAGAAGCGCCGGCCGTGCCGCCTGCTCCTACCTCCCGTGGCCGGCTGTGCTGCCGCAGAGGCCTTACCGCCCCCTCCTACTCCCACCGCTGGCCAGGCCATCCATCTACTCACCCACACCCCCTGTTATTCTGCGCCGGCGGCAGCCTCACACCGCAATCGAACCAGCGAACCCTGGCACACCTCTCCACGTGGGCATCCGCTGCCGCGTCTTCCCCGGATCCGCGTCATCCCCTTCCTATAGGCCTCGCCGTCGTCCACCGCCCTGGTGCTCTGGGTGTGGTGTGGTCAACATGGTCAACGAACAATATCCATCGGACGTGGACTGTACGTGGAGAGGCTGACAGCTGGGTCCACGACCGCACACAAGGAAATGCCTCCTTATTACGCGCAAAATAATGATTCCTCCACCTGACATCTGGGACCCACCGGAAGGTCCTCTGTATTTCGTAAAAAAACGTTCCCCCCCTGACAGGTCGGACCCACCAGCTATATATTCGCACGCAAGGAAGTGCCTCCTTATTACGCACAAAAAATGAATACTCCCCCTGCTAGCTGGGACCCAGCATAGTGGGATGCTGACTTGTGGGCCTACTAAGTTGACGGGGACGGAGGGCTTTGGCAACTTAGTCAATATGAACGATTCTAGCTCCAGTGACCGTACGATGTCCATCCAACGGCCGTAGTGCTTCTTCAACCTCTAGTCTTCTTTCTCCTGCCGCCCAAACCAGCGCCGGTGGTGCCGTGTGCTCCTGCTTCCTGTGGCCCGCCGTGATGCCGCGGAGGCCTCACCGCCCCCTACTACTCCCACCGCTGGCCAGGCCCTGCGGCGACGGCAGGCTCACACCGAAGCCGAACCAGTGAACCCTCGTACTCCTCTTCGCGTGGGCTTCCATTGCCGTGTCTTCCCCGGCTCCGCGTCGTCCCCTTCCTAGGCCTCGTCGTCGTCCACCGCCCTTGTGCTCTCGCCGCGACGTGGTTAACATGTTCAAGGAACGACTTCCATCGGAAGAGTACTATATGTGGAGAGGTTGACAGCTGGGTCCATGGCCGCAGCAAGGAAGTGCCTCCTTATTACGCGGAAAATAATGATTCCTCCACCTGACAGCAGGGACCCACCGGACGGGCCACCGTATTTCACGAAAAAGACGTTTCCCCCCTGACTGCTGGGACCCACCAGCTACATCTTTGCACGCAAGGAAGTGCCTGACAGTCGGGACCCACCCGGTCGAAGCGTACGTAGCGTTGTCATTCTGGTCGCGAACTTGTACGTACATACGATCGGTCTGTCTGCAGGCTGCAGCGATGAACCGTGGCCGTGTGAGGAAGGGCACGTGTCATAGTAGAGGCGCGCACATAGCATGTACATCTAGGTACAGCGGCCAGGGTGCAAGAAAGTAAATACGGCCACATACGTACATACGGGCGGGGTCTCGAACGCCTACTCGCGCATATGTACGGCCAGGGCTCGTGTACATGGCTGTGGCTGGGTCGGAGCGGAGAAACTGCGTCGTCGTCGTGTTCATGGGGAGGCAATGGAATGTCGTGTTCATCGGGAGGCAACAGAATGCGTGCTGTTCATCAGGAGAACCGGCTTGGACGGAATAGCCGATGGAAACGAGGCCTAGCGTACCATAGAACGGAGGAAACGACCTTGTGTTCGATCGGCCACGGTCGAAACGGGATCCTGTTCATCGGGAGGGGTCTGGCGTACTGCAAAACGGAGGAAACGGACCTCCTACGGTCGAAATGGGGTCCCGTTGATCGGGAGGGGTGTGGCGTACCGCAAAACGAAGGAAACAGACTTGTGTTGGAGCGCTACGGTCGAAACAGGGGGTCCTGTTCATTGGGAGGGGTGTGGCGTACCGCAAAACGGGAGTCCACGGGATACTGTTCATCTCCACCGTCGACTGCCTCCACGGGCTACTATTCAGCCATCGTCGACTGCCTCCACGGGCTCATGTTCATCCACCGTCGACCTCCTCCAGCCTCCACCTATGACTTTTCATCCACGAGGTCCTGTTAATCCAGCTTCCACTGTGCGCTCCTCCACCGGCTACTGTTCAACCAGCCCTCCACGGGCTACTGTTCATCCAGCCCTCCATCGGCTACTGTTCAACCAGCCCTCCACCGCCTACTGTTCAACCAGCCCTCCACGGGGTCCTGTTCATCCACCGGCTCGATCGATTAGGGTCCTGTTCATCCAGTGGCAACGGCCTCTACTAGCACGGGGTCCTGTTCATCCAACCCCCACCGGGAACTGTTCATCCAAACCCCCCAACAACGCTCACTGTTCATCAAGGGAAGGAGGCAGCAGTGTTCGATCGGCTTCAGTTAGCAGCAGTAGCGAAGGAATCACTCAGGTTCAGTTAACAGCAAGGGATCGATCGATCGCTTGGGTTCAGTAACGCATAGCCTGCAGTGCAATCGCTCGGGTTCAGTTAGAGCGCAACGCCTCGCACACACGCACGTACGTACGAGAGAAATGCGCATCGCTCAGCCCCCGACCACCCACCGTAACCGGGAACTCCCCCAATATTTTCCTCGCCCTCGCTTCTACCATGGTTTTCTCCGTCATGGAAAGCCCAAAGAATGTCATGCAGCTGCATTTCCGGCCCGCCCAGGATGAAAAGCCCATTTTCTGTCATGATTTTTTGTCATAGAAGTAGGAGCCCACCACATCTATGATGATACCGGGTTTTGTCACAATAATTGTCATAGAAGTGTCATAAGCATGAGAGAAAAAAATTCGTTCGGCCCAAAATGTCACGGATGTGTCTTTTTTTTGTCGTGTTCTGCCCGGCACGGGAGGCCCTCCCAAGGTGGTCATCTGCTTCCTTGCTCTTCTTAATGCTCTCCTTGATCTCACGAAGAGCGACTTCTCTGGCTTGACCTTGTGTTAAGCATTGCTGCTGAATGTACGATCGTCCCGCACGCCTGTGCATGAGTCTGGTCAGCAAACGTGAATGTTTATTGAAGTGACAGGAGTCCCCGGGCCTGGCCCACACGTGCCATATGGCATCTTTGGGCAGGCCCTAACAATGCATAGGCGGGCATCTTGGCCACACTGTGACAGGACGCATGTTTCTGAGATTTTCTTTGCTTCTTCATTAACCCGGGATTGAATCGATCTCGGGTTCTCCGCGAGCCGTGCGACACCAATGACGTGCGTACACCCAGGGGATGGGTCGCAGGATGCCCACGTTCACGGGGAGTGGATTGAAGTGCTTGCGCATGATCCGGGGGTAACTACCATTTTACCCACCCCTCCACGCCTGCCATTTCTGCCACGTACGCTGCATGCATTGCGCAGGGTTGGTGGCGGATGCGCAGGGCGCGGGAGTGAGTGCCATGACAGAAAGCATGACGCTAGGGATTGGCGTAGGAGGGTGGCCGGTGAATCTGGATGCCGTCCTGACCTAAATGAACTGGATTGGTGATGTGGGGCGGTTGTTCGAGGGTGGTGGGGACCAGTCCCCTGCCACGCTTCATTATAAAAAGGGAGCGCAGAGGTGAGGGGAAGGGCTCACCCACGCATCCTCTTCCTCCTCTTCGTGTGCTCCTCTTCCACCATGGTGAGGGGAAGAGGGCACGGTCGAACTCCTGTGGCGATGACAAGGGCGTCCTCTCAGCACCGAATCCCTGCCCGTGCTGGGGATGCTGGGGCAGGATCCAGTGTACAAGGCAGAGCCGCATGACCTGGTCGTGGACGGTGCAACATTCGGCGCCGGGGAGGACGTGGCGGCGCCCCGGCCACTCCTCCCACAACTGCTTCAACTCTATTGGAGGGTCTTGTCGGAGATACGACGCTAGAGTTCCTTGTTAGGCTGCGCAAGCCCCCGCGCAGCCGTCTTCGGCTTCCTACTCCTTTTCGCAAGGGTGATGGAGGTTGAACAGCCGCACGGGTTGAACTTGCACATGAGAGGTTGCTGTAATGGCAACATGCGGGTGGACGTTGAGTTCCCCGCACCGCATGTCATGCTTCTCTGACGTGGCTAGAAAACCTTTGCACGTGCCCACAGCTTGGTGGAGGGGCACGTCCTTCATTTTAAGTTAATGGAGGTCGATCTGCTCTCCATCAAGGTCATCAGGCGCTCAGGTGCTCGCTTAGCCTGCTATGCGGAGAGCTCGACTGATGACGAAAGCTCCTCTTCGAGCGGCAGCGACGAAGAGGACACTGATGATGATGAAGACGATGCCGAGCCCGACGACTCGGGCTCCAAATGAGCGCCGGGCGCACCGTCACCGTCAGCTGGGTGTGGGTAGCACCATCATCTGCACCTGGCCTTCTCCCCAACAGAGCGATTTGCCGGGGGGTTGAGTGTAGGTGTCTCTGCCTCCTCCAGCTGGAACCCAGCAGGCTTCCTCGTGGACTCCGACTTCGTCTCCCCTACCGGTATCCCTCATGCCGCGTCCCTCTGGTCCTGGTGGTGGTGACCAGGGCATCGCCTAGCCGCTCTCCCCATTCCCGGCCTCTTCTTCCTTGCCAGGGAGGCGCCCACCCGATCTTGTCAGGCAGCGTCCCGCGGACCCTGACAGGGTCTGCCTAGGTGCTCCTTGTGCCCTCTTTCCATCTCGATGCAACTCCTAGGAGGAGAGGGACAAGAAAGGCATTACCGGGCACATATCATTTTTCAATTTAAAAGATGTAGGCACTAGCCAACTTTTAGCTCAAATATGTAATCCTCTACCCATGCTTGTATTATGTATGATTTCTACTTGTTTGTCAGCGCTTTAATGAAAAAAGAGTGCTTGCCGGGTACTTGTGCATGTATCATGTCCATGCTAAGGAATGATTCCTCAATACTTCAAAGTAAACAAAGTTCCCCGGTAAGTCATCTTGCCGGTCCCTTCCACAGCTACTACCGAACCCTGTCCGATGGGCTAGGAGCGTGGATGGAAGCCAGTCCCTTGTCTGCCTCCCCCCAAATGCTGTTGTGACCAATTCTTGACTGAAGAAACTTCAAATCAAAGGATGGGAGCACAGATGTTGGGAGCGACAAGGTTTCCATACGCACAATTTTTTCATACAAGGATACATCATGGATGGCGAGGTGAACTTATCAGCGTTTGTTGTCGTTCTTATTGTTCCCGGCAGGGAGGGGCTGTCAAGGACCAATATGCGAGCTCGCTCTCATTTCTCCTTTTGGGAGTTCACCCACGGCGGGAGCCCTCCTGTTGATCAAAAAGAAGTGGTGGGGAGAAAAACAACTGCATACAGCCTTCTTGTGAAAGATTAGTTAGTTCATGCTAGGGTTATTGTAATTACAATAAAGCCATTCTTAAATTAAACATGCATGAAAGTCTTGTGCCAGCGCTTTGTTTTATTGTCTTTGCACATGGTCTTCGCCTGGCTTTGTACAAAGGGTTACAAGTTCAGGGGACTATGCTTGTACAAAACAGGCTACCGGCAAGGCCTGGCAACCGCGCCTTAGGGGTAGAACTTACGAAGATGCTCAATGTTCCATGAATTTTGCATTGCTATGCCATCTTCGGTCTCCAGACGGACTACGCCTGGTCTGGTGACATGCGCTACCCAGTATGGGCCTTCCCACTTTGGTGTCAACTTGTTGGAACCCTTGGCAGATTGAACACGCCTAAGGACAAGGCCACCTTCCTCAAGGCTCGGGGCTTGGACCCTGCGGCTATGGTAGCGGCGCAGGGCCTGCTGGTATCGTGCAACACGTACAGATGCCCAGAGATGGTTCTCCTTGAGGAGCATGGCATCATCATGTTGTAGCTGCCCCTGCGCTACTTCATCGTAGGCAAGTACTCGAGGTGACCCTTATATGAGTTCCGTGGGGAGCACCGCTTCTGCCCCGTATACCAGGGAGAAGGGAGTCTGGCCAATGGCTCGATTTGGTGTCGTCCTGATTGACCAAAGAAACACCGGCAACTCATCAATCCAACACCTACCGCATTTTCGCAGTCTATCAAAGGTTCTTATCTTCAGTCCTCGCAGCACTTCAACATTCATCCTCTCAACCTACCCGTTGCTTCTTGGGTGGGCAACAGAGGCGAAAGAGACCTTGCTCCCAAGGCTTTGGATGTACTTCATGAAGGCACGACTTGTGAACTGGGTGCAGTTATCGGTGATTACCCTGTTAGGTACTCCAAAATGACACACCGATCCCTTGAAGAATTTGATAGCTGACTGCGCCGTCACCTTTCTCACTGGTTCCACTTTGGGCCACTTTGTAAACTTGTCGATAGTGACAAACAAGAATTCAAAGCCCCTGGTAGCACGAAGA
The DNA here is from genome assembly GCF_018294505.1 of Triticum aestivum. NCBI lineage: Eukaryota > Viridiplantae > Streptophyta > Magnoliopsida > Poales > Poaceae > Triticum > Triticum aestivum. Next base: position 438,023,141 of record NC_057814.1, read on the forward strand.
AAGGGACCCAGGACGTCGAGCCCCCAGACCGCGAAAGGCCAGGATAAAGGGATGGTCAGCAAGGCTTGAGTCGGCTGATTGATGTTCTTGGAGTGGAACTGGCATGCTTCACACTTGGTGACAAGCTCAGTTGCATCCCAGAGGGCAATGGGCCAGTAGAATCCTTGCCGGAAAGCTTTCCCGACAAGTGCTCTTCATCCCAGATGTGAGCCACATGCGCCTACGTGTATATCTACCAACAGCTCTAGTCCGTCTTCCTGACTGATGGACTTCAACTTCACGCCGTTCGACCTCTTTCTGTATAGAATGCAGTCCACAAACTGGTACATACTCGATTGCCGGGCTACTTTCTCAGATTGCTCTGGATCATCAAGAAGTTCTCAAGTTTGCAAGAATTGGACTATGTGTTGTGCCCGTGCCGGAGCCTAGGGCTCGACAACAAGGACTAAAGGCATCTCTTCAGCTATGGGAGCACTTTCTTCAATGGCAAGAGCCTGGGATTCTGCTTGAGAGTGCGGCCCACCGGTTGGCGTAGGGTCTCCCCGGGCAACCTCCTCACTAGCGGCTCCAGGGAGCTCTGCCAGGAAGTTCTTGCCGGTGTTGAGCTTCCTTCTTTTTCTGGCAAAGGTTGACGTCAAAACGGATGCCTGGGTAAGGTGGAGTACAAAAGTGCCTGGTTCCACAGGGAGCTTCTGCGCAGCGCACTTCGACAGGTGATCACCTATGCTGTTTTCTGCATGGGGCAGGTGCTCTGTTTGCAACCCATTGAAGTGCTCCTCCAACTTCCTCACCTCTTCCACGTATGCCTCCATCAGCGGGCTTTGATAATCCTTGTTTACCTTCTTTACAACAAGCTGGTAGTGACCGCGTATGATCAACTTCTTGATTCCCAATTAAATAGCAATCTGGTGCCCGGCAAGGAGCCCTTCATATTCGGTCGTGTTGTTGGTGGTGTCTTCCCTAGATAAATGCATTCGGATGACGTATTTGAGGTGTTCTCCGGTGGGTGCAGTGAGTAAAACTCCTCGGGCACCTTGGAGCGAGAAAGCACCGTCAAAATACATGACCCATTCCTTAGGGGCCTACTTGCCGGGGAGGACAGTTTCCATGGTTTCTTCATCTGGAGTTGGCATCCATTCTGCTATGGATTCTGCTAATGCTCTGCTTTGGATAGTTGTCGTGCTTTGAAACTTCAAGGCGAAGCTTGATAGCTCCAGAGCCCATTCCACTATCCTGCTGGTGGCCACGGGGTTCCTCAAAATCCGCTGTAGTGGGAGGTGAGTCATAACAGTGACCTCGTGGGCTTGAAAGTAATAGCACAACTTTCTTGAGGCCATGAGGAGGCCGAAGATTAGCTTTTGGACCCCAGAGTACCTTAATCTTGCCCCCTGCAAGAGGGAGCTCACAAAGTAAACTGGTCGCTGCACCATTTTCTTCCTTGCCACCCCCTCCTGTTTGTTAGCGTTGATCTGTGGTCCCCCTTCATTGCCGCCGGCAGGCTTTGCCGGGGACAAAGCTGGCCCAACACCGGCTGGTTCAGCCGCAATAGCTTCTCCACTGTTCACTTCCCTCTGTGCGACCAAGGCAACACTAACCACTTGATTTGTTGCCGCTTGATATAGCAGCAACGACTCTTGTGGCCTGAGTGCGACCAATGTTGGGGCAGAAGAAAGATAAGCCTTTAAATCCCGCAGCGCAGGCTCGGCCTCGGGGGTCCATTTTACTGGACCAGCCTTCTTCAAAATTTTGAACAACGGCAAGGCGCGCTCAGCGGATTTGGAAATGAACCTGCTCATCGCGGCCATGGAGCCAGTCATGCGCCTCACATCCTTAACTATCTCCGGGGCTTGGATCTGCTCTATTGCTCTGATCTTGTCAGGGTTCGCTTCTATCCCTCGCTGAGACACAAAGAATCCAAGAAGCTTGCCGGACGGAACAACAAATACATATTTCTTTGGATTAAGCTTCAAGTTCATCTTCCGCAAGTTTGCGAAGGTCTCTTCTAGATCCTTAGTGAGTGAAGACTTGTCCTTGGTCTTGACCACGAAATCATCCATGTATGCTTCAATATTTCTGTGCAGCTGTGGCTCGAACCCGACCTACACGACCCCTACAAAAGTAGAACCAACATTCTTCAGCCCAACACTACAAAAAAAAGACACATCCGTGACATTTTGGGCCGAACGAATTTTTTTTTCTGTCATACAGATGACACTTCTATGACGATAATTGTGACAAAACCCGGTATCATCATCGATGTGGTGGGCTCCTACTTCTATGACAAAAAATCATGACAGAAAATGGGCTTTTCGTCCTGGGCGGGCCGGAGACGCAGCTGCATGACATTCTTTGGGCCGTCCAAGACGGAAAAAACCGTGGTAGAAGCGAGGGCGAGGAAATTTTCGGGGAGTTCCCGGTTACGGTGGGAGGTCGGGGGCCGAGCGATGCATGTTTCTCTCGTTAACGTACGCGTGTGTGTGCGAGGCGTTGGCTCTAACTGAACCAGAGCGAGGCGTTGGGCTCTAACTGAACCCGAGCGATTGCACTGCAGGCTACGCGTTACTGAACCCGAGCGATCGATCGATGGCTGTTAACTGAACCTGATCGAGTGATTCCTTCGCTAATGCTGCTAACTGAAGCCGATCGATGTTGCCTCTGGGATGAACAGTGAGTGTTGCGAGGGGGGTTTGGATGAACAGTGAGCGGTGGCGTTGCCTCTGGATGAACATGACCCCGTGGTGTGGTGGAGGGCTGGATGAACAGTAGACGGTGGAGGGGTGCCCGTGGAGGGGTGGTTGAACAGGACCCCGTGGTGTGGAGGGCTGGATGAACAGTAGACGGTGGAGGGGTGCCCGTGGAGGGGTGGTTGAACAGGACCCCGT
>NC_057814.1:438026298-438026813 GCF_018294505.1 Triticum aestivum
TAGACGGTGGAGGGGTGCCCGTGGAGGGGTGGTTGAACAGTAGCCGGTGGAGTACCGCGCGGTGGAGGCTGGATGAACAGGAGCCCGTGGAGGCTGGAGGAGGTCGACGGTAGCCCGTGGAGGCTGGAGGAGGTCGACGGTGGAGATGAACAGTATCCCGTGGAGTCCCGTTTTGCTGTACGCCGCACCCCTCCCGATGAACAGGACCCCCGTTTCGACCGTAGGAGGTCCGTTTCGTCCGTTTTTTGGTACGCCACACCCCTCCCGATCAACAGGACCCCCGTTTCGACCGTAGGAGGTCCGTTTCCTCCGTTTTGCGGTACGCCACACCCCTCCCGATCAACAGGACCCCCGTTTCGATCGTAGGAGGTCCGTTTCCTCCGTTTTGCGGTATGCCACACCCCTCCCCATGAACAGTAGCCTGTGGAGTAGCGCGCGGTGGAGGCGGGATGAATAGGAGCCCGTGGAGGAACAGTCACAGGTGGAGGTTGGAGGAGGTCGACGGTGGATGAAGA